>NC_056729.1:648426796-648512142 GCF_019279795.1 Protopterus annectens | reverse complement strand
TTTCTAAGTACAGCTATCATGGCTTAGTGGTTCAGTACCTTGACTATGGTGCATGGTATCCTGGGTTTGAACCTGGCCACTGCTTTTTATATTTTATGACTTGTCTAGACAGGCTAGGAGGTGCGTCTGTGTAAAGGCAGTTTTGTTACAGCTTGCTCAACGTTGCCCGTTGGTTAGCTTGTTGGCACGGTGCGCAGCTCTGCGCAAATGGGTTATGCTGGTTTACGCTTCATTTGGCTGTCAGCACACATATTACGCTCAGCTCAGCTAGGGGCACACAGTTTCAGCGTGTTAAACCACTGCTCACCTACAGGCACTCATTTTGCACCTGTTGAACCACTGCTCACCTACGGGCACTCATTTTGTACCTGTTAAACCACTGCTCACCTTCGGGCACTCCTTTTACACCTGTTAAACCACTGCTCGCCTACTGGCAGACGCACTCAACTTGTTAAACTGTAGCTCAGCTATAGGCACATCTGGCATCTTTTATTATTTTATCTCACATTTCTTCAAAATAAATGGCCTATTTCATTACATTTTACATAAAATATAATTTTATATGTGTACATATATGTCAGGGACTTGTTTCGTGCTTATTTCACTAAAAATAAAAATTGATGTTGTGGGGGCTCGAACCATGACTGCTTGTTCTTCAGCCAACGTCTCTACCGCTTATGCTACTGTTTCTTGGATTACTTTGCATAGTTAGTTCTTACATGCTTTTCCACTTACTGCTAACTGTGGCTGAGCTACGGGCACGCCCGCACAAACAAGCGCACTCACGGGCAAACATCTTTACAATTTAAAAAAAATATAACATGTTCATTTATATAATTTTATGTTCATAGTCTGTGGGGGCATGTGTTGTGTTGTGTTTATTCACATTTCCATGTACTCTGTCGTGGGGGTTTACTTTTGGCACTTTTACTCTTCTGGGGGCGTGTCTGCTTGCAGGGCTCAGCCTACAGACACACCCCCTACTGTCTTCCACGGTCCGTGTAAGCCTTAGGTGTGATTCAGCATGCCCTTATGCATATGCATGACATGCTGATGTCACACCGTTTAACTGCAGCTTCCGTGTAAGTCTTGTAACTCTTACACAGAGGCTTCGTGAATCTTGCCCAATATCACTACTGATAAAATCCATACAGCAATCATTGTTTTCAAGTTAAAAAAATGGTTTAGAACATGGTTAAACAGCTAAGATTAAAAATATACAACAGATGGGGTGATAAATATACACTCCCTATTAGGACATGACCCAGTAACACATGATAATATATTGATCATGACTGGTGTTAATGGGCCTGAAGACCAGGGAAATTTCAATCGATTTGAGTGAGCCTTGATTTTACCTTACAGTGTAGGTTCTGACAAGGTGAAATAACTAATCAGTAGGAAATGGATGATGTTCAGAAGTAGCAAGGAATTATTCAGGATCTTAGGGGAATCCCTGAATTTTGTATATGGAACAAAAGCTAACTTTAAGAAATTATTTAAGACCAACAGTTGACAAGTGGGATGTATCAACACAAAGGTATCCAATGCTATGGTAGATGTCGGCAATGTGAGCTTATTGTTCAGGAACATGAAATATTTTTAAATGACTTGCACAGACACCATGTTATTTTTATCTTATGGGAATTGCAATACTAGTGGATTAGTGCATATAGCCAGATGTGATTCATGTCCAGCATTTTACATTGGTAAGACCGAAAGTCCCCTTAAAAACAGGATTTATGAACACTGGTATGATATTAACAAAGTTAACACCAATAGTGCATTTTATAAATATTCTACTCTTTGTGTGAATTTTTAAAAGTACCATTTTGGGATTTTGGAAGTAGTACCCTGTGATCCTCAGGGATGGGCTTGGGAGACTTAGCTGGAATACAGAGAGCTTCACTGGCATTTGAGCTTAAATGTAACAGTTTTTCCTGGTATCAGTTACACCACTTCAGTCTTGCCAGTTTTAAAATTAAGAAATGACAAGCTCTGAACAAATAGGGAGTGTTTATAGTTTTCAGAATAAGGTTTATATACACTATTTTATATCATCTGCACGCTGGAGTAATTATTTTTAATATTAGGATGCTTTATATTTTTACACTCAATATTAATATGTGTGTTATTTTCTAAACCATTTATTTCACTTGAAAACAATGATTGTTGTATGGATTTTATCAGTAGTAACATTATGTGTGTTTACTATTATTGTGGGGTTTTGGTAGCCTGATTAGTTGGTAGTACTAAGACAGTATTTTTTTAAACACTGAGAACTTGGGGTTGTATTTTAATTCATTTTTACATATTGTATATATTTGTATACATTTTATTTACCTGTAACATTTTATTCACTTACTCACTAGCTCACTAATGTTTTTTTATGTAGAAGGTACTATGGCTTTAAGTTAGCATTAACTAATTGATTTCTTCTCATGTGACATTCACCTAGTATTTAAATAAGCAGAATACAGGGATCATCATTTTGTTCTGATGACGTTCTGAGGGTATTTGTGACAAAAATGCAATATAAAGGAGCATGCCACCTGTATGTATTAAACTGTATTTTTATACACAATAAAGGATTTACTTTACATTCAGCTTGGATCCATTTTTCAAATGGGGAGCCTCACACAATTGCCAAGGGGTGCAGTTTGTTGTTTCTAGTTTTGGTTTTGTGCCCCAGGACCTTTTTTCATTTGTTTTTACTTTTATTACAAGGTTGCAAGAGGATGGTGCATTTTTTCCTTCTTCTCATACTTTAAAATATTAAACAAGTAAAAAAATGCTACACAGATAATCCTCATAGGCAAAATCAAGCAAATGGCCTGTAAAGCACCAGTAGCTTCACTGTGTAATACCTTAAACCTCCTCATTAAGGACATATAAGTGTGTCAGCAACATGTTTTCTGCATACCCTGTGACTTTCTACAAGTGTTTATTGAAATACTCAGGTCAATAAAACCAAATCCCACTAGTTGTAAACGTGACATACTTCATCGTTTTATGGGCCTATCAATATAGCACAAATTATAGTACAGACATTTTCTGAAAATGCTTAGCTTATTAACAAAATTATCTGTCCATAACATTAGGGTGACTGCAAAATTTCCCACTAAGTAACAAAAACAACCAGGAAAAAGGTCACAAAGATAGCCATCACAGGCAAAAACATCTAAATAGACCCTGGCACACTACAGACTTCACTGTTTAATATCTTAAAACTCCAACAAATCCTTCTGAAAAATGATATTTTGAGAAATATGCATATTAACATATGGGGAGCCGAGGCAGTTAGAGAATGTTTGTCATCTAGTCAGGATGAAGTAAACGAACATTGTGGGTTCTGTTCAAGCAGCTTTATTATATACAAACATAAACATATATACAAACTAGCTGTCTCATACATAGATGTTCACACTCTGGCTGTACTGACAAAATGGCACTGAAGATAATACGTGCCTGCTATTTATACTGCACATTCAGGTCTTTAGAAATGCTTCTTAAATGTACAACACATCTTTTATTCTACATCCTTCCTCTTTGAAAAATGACATTGACAATATTGACTGACATGGTACAAAGTAAATTTCCATCATGCAATTATACAAAACTAGATACGTATATACAATTACATCCAAGTTGCTGTATATCTCACACTGGGCCTGGAGATATGACCAAATTGTTTGATGTATAAACTAGAATTGGCATTAGCATCTGGAATTGTCTCTGCTGAATCTTCAACCTTAGGAATGTTATGAACATTATCAGAAAGGGTATTGGGAATCAAGACACGTTCTGGGATGGGAACACTGTCTGAATCACTCTGAGATTTAGAGTCTGTATCACAGGAACAATGCTGAGATAATGGTTCTGGTACAGGAAATAGATGTCTGTGATTCCTCCTATACTCCACACCCTCAGATTTCACAAGATAGGATCTCAACTGTTCACATATATGTGTTACTTGACCAATCCAGTCAAAACCTTTCACCGTTTGTGTCTTTCACTGTCTCTCCTTCTTTCAACGGATGAAGAAATCTGCTCAATTTGTCATCATAGCTGGACTTCTGGAAAGAACGCTTTCTGAACAATTGGTCTTTGATTGCTTTGTTGTTTTTAGCTTTAGGCCTCAATAAACTGGAACTGATAGGCAATGTTGTTCTGGTTTGCCTACATAGAAGTCTTTGAGCAGGTGAGCCAAGTATATCATCACAGGGTATGTTTCTGAGATTGAGTAAGTTCAAAAGGACATTGGTATTGTCACTCTTTGACTTCCCAAGTAATCACTTTGCACTCTGTACTGCATATTCAGCTAGTCCATTTGACTGTGGATATTCTGGACTACTAGTAACATGCACAAAGTCCCATTCTCTTACAAATTTCTGAAACAAATGACTGGTAAATTGAGTACCATTGTCAGAGATAAGCTTTTGTGGACTTCCATGAACTGAGAAATGGCATTCCAACTTGGTAATAACATTAGTGAACATTAGGTTAGGTAGTAAAGCAATCTCAGATAAGTTTGAATAAGAGTCTACCAGTACTGAGTAATGTTGATTGGTCCACTTGAATATGTCAGTGGCTACTGTTGACCAAGGTAGTTCATGAAATTGACTTAGCTGAAGTGGTTCTTTTTGCAATTGCACTAAAGTACTATTGCATACTGAACAAGAAGAAAGTACTCTATCAATGTATTTTGCTAGAGAAGCCCAAAATACTAGTCCTCTCACCCTTCTTTTGGTAGCTTCATAACCAGGGTGACCACAATGCAAAATCTGGATGTATTTGTGTTGTAAGGAAGCAGGAACAATTATTTTAGGACCCTTGAAAATAATGCCATCTTCCATCAACATCTCATCTCTGTAAAGAAAGTAGGGTTGCACATCAGGTGGTATACTAGATTAGTTTGATGGCCATCCAGCATTAATGTAGTGGATGAAATTTTGCAAAATTGGATCAGTCTTTGTATGATCTCTTAGCTCTTCCAGTCTTGTGGTAGAATAATTACACACTTCCATGACATCGAAGTTAAAATTTTCTGTGTCAAGCTGTTCTCTTGTATTTCTGGGTGATCTGGATAAGGTATCAGTCAGATAAAGAAGTTTGCCTTTTGTATAGACCATTTTGAAGTTGTACTTTTGCAATTTAAGTGTCGTTCTTTGCAGTCTTGCTGGAGATTAATGCATGGGCTTCTTTAAAATAGTAACCAGATACTGATGATCAGTTTCAATCTGAATATCTTGACCATAGATATAATCTTTTTTTTATTTTACATTTGTTTACTGGGAAAGTCTGTCTTGGAATGAAGCCAATTTTCAGTGGAGGCCCAGGGAGAAACACTCCAGATATACGTCTTTCTAACATGGGAGGAAACCAGAGCACCTGGAGAAAACTCACACGAATGCAAGGAGGACATGCAGACTCCGCATATAAGGCACCCCAACTGAGAATCAAACTATAGAACCTCTTGTTGTGAGGTGACAATGCTACCGCTGCACCACTGCACTGTCCATCATCACTGCACTGTTCATGAAACTTGGAACATGCAAACACTATTGCCAAAAGTTCTTTCTCAATCTGAGCATACTGCATTTCAGTTTGGGTAAGTGTTCTAGATGCATAGGCTACTGGTCTACCCTCTTGAATAATAACTGCCCAAAGACCAAATTTGAAAGCATTGCAGGAAATAGTTACTGGTTTGTTGACATAATAGTATCTTAATGTAGGTGGAGTAGCTATTTTCTGCTTAAGGTCTTCAAATGCTCTCTGGTGATGTTCTAACCATGACCATATACCATTCTTACATGTTAGCTCTTTCAAAGGCACTGTCAACTCACTGAAGTCTGATATAAACTTGCCTAAGTAGTTGACCATGCCAAGACAATTTTGTAGAGCTTGTATATTATCTGGTGCTGGCATCTCAAGAATGACTGCTTGTTTGGATGGGTCTGGTCTCAAGCCAATGCTAGTAAATAAATGACCTACATACGTAACTTC
Source organism: Protopterus annectens (assembly GCF_019279795.1). Classification (NCBI taxonomy): domain Eukaryota; kingdom Metazoa; phylum Chordata; order Ceratodontiformes; family Protopteridae; genus Protopterus; species Protopterus annectens. The sequence goes on along the minus strand of NC_056729.1, from coordinate 648,506,136 downwards.
TGGTAATCTGAATTTGCACTTTAGAGGATTGAGCTTTAAGTTCACTTCACATGCTCTGTCTAAAACTCTCTTAAGATTTCTGCCATGCTCTGCTTCACCATTGCCTCTGACTAACAAATAATCTACTACTATTATGGCACAAGGATAACCTGAAAAAATTGCTCCACTGCACGCTGAAAGACTTACTTCACTTGCAAAATTTATTCCAAATGGCATCCTAAGAAATCTGTATCTTCCAAATGGGGTACTGAATGTAGTCAGTGATGAAGATTTGTGATCAAGCATCCCTTGCCAAAATTAACTTTTTGCATCCAAAATAGAAAAAACAGTGGCATTCAGTATTAGAACTGTGACTTCTTCAACTGTATGCAGAGGATGATGCGGTCTTTTTAATGCTTTGTTCAAATTTCTTGGGTCAATGCATATTCTGATTTCGTCTGAGCATTTTTTGTGAGCTGCTTCTATGGATGACACCCATTCGGTAGGTTCTGTAACTGGACAAATGACACCTTGCTCACCGTTTTGTCCAGCCGAGCTTTGACTTTATGCTGCATAGCTATTGGAACTTTTATTGCAGCTCTGAGTACTGGACTGATCTCTGGGTTTAACGTCACAGAATACACAACTGGAAGTTTGCCCAATTTGTCATTGAAAACATCAGCATACTCTAAAAAAATAGTGTTAATGAAGCTGGAACTGGGACATTTGCTTATTTGATGATCTTATTTGATAAAATAAAGCAGATTCATTCTCAAACTGTCTCTGAGACCCAGTAATGACTGCACAGGTCACACATACAATAATACAGTTCTTGGCCACATAACATGAAAGCACTACTGAGCCTTTGGTTTGAATTTCTTCACCTCCATAAGCAACAAGTTTCGCACAGCTGGTCACATTTAGTTGTTCACCAGTTCTCAGCTTAGCAAAAGTATCTACACACATAACATTACACTTTGAACCAGTGTCTGCTTTGAGCTCAGTGGATTTACCATTCATCTGGACAGTGCAAAATACTTCATTCTTTGCCAGTAAATCTACAACATCAATCTTTTCACCAATTACTGATACACCATCTACATATATAGCAGACTGTTGCAGTTCAACTTGATCAATTTGCTTTTTCGAATGATCCTTCTTTATAACAGTGTGAGGTTCACTTGATTTGCAAAATTGTTAAAAATGGTCCCATTTCTTACATTTATGGCATTGCTGACCAAATGCTAAGCACTTTTCTCTTTTAGACTCATGGTTGGTACCACAATTGCGACAGTTAACAACAAAGCTTGATTTGGGTTTTTCTGATTCACCCTTGTACGGCACTGTGCATGCTCCTTTAACTGAACTGATCTTAGAACTTGCTGGAAGGTTGCAGCACCTAATAGAAAAACTCTCAGGGGCAGCAGCTGCCACGTGCTTAGGCCTGTTTCTGCCTGCCACACATTGCATGCTGTCTACATTTGCTCTGGAGCCTGCTGAAACCATGCTCTTATCACTTGCAAGCATATTTGTGTGCCTTTCTGTAACTTCATGAATTTGACAAATCTCAATAGCTTTGTCAAATCACTGTCATGAAGCAAAATCTTTCTCACAGAAGAAGCATTATTAATACCACATACGAGCCTGTCCTTTATTAACTCATCTTTTAAGTCACCAAACTTACACATCTTAGCATTATTTCTCAGATCAGTAATATAAGCTGCAAAAGTTTCTCCTTGTTTTTGATCTCTTGTGAAAAACAAATGCCTCTCTAATGTAACATTGGTCTGGGGTTTAAACAGCTCTCTAAATTTGTGCTTCAAACACTTGGGGTCTTTCCTTGATTCAGCTCACACAACAATATGATGATTTGCCCCTTCACCTTCATATACTCCTGGTGTATATACAAATGAATGCCATCTTTCAGTGGCCTCTGACACTGCTAGGTTTATCAAAATGAATGCCCTGGTGCATGCATTGTGGTCAGAATAAGCTGCTTGTATGAATATATCATACTCCTGCTCAAATATTCTCCAATTCTCTGCAACATTCTGATCAAATACAAGTGGTAGCAGTTTGCAAAAGCCATCTGCCATATTAATACATCTCAGTGAATACCTTTTGCTAGTATGTATGAACACACACACACACATGTACATATGCCTGAAATTTATGCCAGTACTTGTAACTACGTCCAATATCACAACAAGCCTCTGTATAGCCGAACTTTATGAAATGCATTTCCTGGGCACTGTAATACTCTTGAAATCATCTCATATCAGTGTAAGAAACATTTAAAAAAACTGTACTGTGCAAATAAACTGGGCAGAAGAAGCTCAGAGTAAGAAACATTTTGACGTAATTGCACTTTGCAAATAAACAGTACACAGCACATTGAAACTTCTCCAAAATGGCAGTACTTTGCTAAACAACTGTATTTATTTATTTATTTGTTTATTTATTTATTTATTTAATGCAATAAACACTCTGTAATGGTGGCACTCTGTGAATAGACACATCCAGCACAAGAAACCTTTCAAAATTGGCTGTATTTGACTGCACTTTATGAAATAGTGGCACCTTGCACACAACAGATTCTTTGAAATAAATGCACGGTAATAAATACACACTGTATGCACTTTTGCACACTTTGAGATACTTCGAATAACTCTAGTTATACTATTCAGAGTACCAATCAATCCAAAGTAGTAGTTTATGAAAAAACACAGTCATTCACCAAAAAACATGCAGTCGCCTTGCTTTATTTATACTTAATGTGCCCTTTTTCCCCTTTGTTATATTCATTTTGCTCATTTAATCTCTTTTCATGCCCACTATATTTTCTTGTGCTCATTTCAGCTTTAAACCTGCTTGTTTTACTTTAAACATGCTCATTTTGCAATTCTGGGGTGATTCTGAACCCTTTATGTGCATTTCTGATGCTCATTTTATGAAATCTCTTAATTTCAAACATTTTGCCTAATTAATAAACTTTTTTATGCTTTTCAGTTGTTTAATAAATGTTTTTGTGCTATTCGTTTGCTTAGTAATGCATTTTGTGCCCTTGTAATGTTCCATTTTATCTTTTTTTATAAATGAAATCATTCATGCAAGTTTTCATTACCTTTAGTTCATTTCTGGTCCCTTTTTGCTCTCGGTTCACTTAGTTCACCTTCACTGTTAACTCTGCACCTCATGGCTCTGAAAAGTAGTCTTTGGAATCCCAGTTCTGACACCATATCGCTTGTCTAGTCAGGATGAAGAAGACAAACATTGTAGGTTCTGTTCAAGCAGCTTCATTATATACAAACATAAACATATATACAAACTAGCTGCCTCATACATAGATGTTCACACTTTGGCTGTACTCACAAAATGGCACTGAAGATAGCACATGCTTGCTATTTATACTGCACGGTTAGGTCTTTAGAAATGCTTCTTAATGGTACAACACATTTATTATTCTATAGAGTATATATAGTGGATATAAAAAGTGTATACACCCCTGTTAAAAGGCCAGGTTTTTGTGATATATAAAAATGAGACCACAATAAATAATTTCAAAACCTTTTCCACCTTTAATGTGACCTATAACCTGTACAGTTCAATTGAAAAACAAATCTGTTAGGGGGAAAATATAAAAAAATAAAAAATGTACAATAAGCTGGTTGCATAAGTGCACACACCTTTAAAATAATACTTTGTTGAAGCACCTTTTGATTTAATTAGAGCATTCTATCTTCTTGGGTACATACCTGCCACCAATTAAAGAGACTCTGATTAACCCCAACTAAAGTTCAGCTGTCCTAGTAGGATTTTCCTGACATTTACACAGTTGTCTGCTACAGCAAAAGCCATGGTTTGTAGAGAGCTTACAAAGCATCAAAGGGATCTCACTGTTGAACGGTATTAGTCAGAAGGGTACAAAAAAATTTGCACAGCATTGAAAATACCATGGAACACACTGAAGACAGTCATCAAAAAGTGGAGAAAATATGGGACAACAGTGAAGTTGCAAAGAAAATTGATGGAAAGACAAGATGAAAACTGGTCAGGGAGGCTGCCAAGTGACCTACAGCAACACTGAAGGAGCTGCAGGAATTTCTGGCAAGTACTGGTTGTGTACTACATGTGACAACAATCTCCCATATTCTCCATATGTCTGGACTATGGGGTAGGGTTGCAAAACGGAAGCCTTTTCTTACACAAAAAAACATCCAGGCCTGGCTAAAATTTGCAAAACAATACAGCAAGTCTCCCAAAAGCATGTGGGAAAATGTGTTATGGTCTGATAAGACCAAGGTTGAACTTTCTGGCCACAATTCCAAAAGGTATGTATGGCGCAAAAACAACGCTTCGCATCACCAAAAGAACACTATCCCCAGAGTGAAGCATGGTGGTGGCAGTATCATGCTTTGGGGTTGCTTTTCTTTGGCTGGAACTTGGGCTTTAGTCAAGGTGGAGGGAATTATGAACAGTTTCAAATACCAGTCACCTTTGGCCCAAAACCTTCAGGCGTCTGCTAAAAAGATGAAAATGAAGAGGAAATTCACCTTTCAGCATGACAATGACCACAAGCATACATCCAAATCAACAAAAGAATGGCTTCACCAGAAGAAAATTAAAGTTTTGGAATGGACCAGTCAGAGCTCAGCCCTAAATCCAATAGAAAATCTGTGGGTGACCTGAAGAGGGCTGTGCACAAGAGATGCCCTCGCAATCTGACAGATATGGAGCGCTTTTGCAAGGAAAAGTGGACAAATATTGCCAAATCAAGATGTGCCATGCTGATAGACTCCTACCCAAGAAAACTGAATGCTGTAATTAAATCAAAAGGTGTTCAACAAAGTATTAGTTTAAGGGGGTACACACTTATGCAACCAGCTGATTGTACGTTTTTTATTTTTTATATTTTTCCCCTAACAGATTTGTTTGATTTTCAATTGAATTATACAGGTTATAGGTCACATTAAAGGAGGGAAAAGTTTTGAAATTATTTATTGTGGTCTCATTTTTTTTATATCACAAAGACCTTGCATTTTAACAGGGGTGTGTACACTTTTTTGTATCCACTGTATAAAATTAAACTGTATCTGTACTACTGATACAAGACCTTTAGATTTTTTACAAGTTTCAGGATTTCTATATTGCAAAAAGACTGATAATTTTAAATTATCCTATCAATTCAAGTAGGGTGAGCAACTTTGGGGGAAATGTGTGGGATGCCTAGCATTGTCAGTTACCACTGGATAACACTGCAAATAGCATACTATCTAACATTTTTAATCATCATCGGATAACTTTACAGGAACAGAATACTTGTTTTGTGTGTTTAGTGTTAAAGGTTGTGTTCATGGAGATGATTCAGGTTCTGTGGTGTGTTTGTACATATAGTTACAATGGTTAGATTTTTAATGTTAACTTTTATGAATCTACAAGATACTGCTAATTTAGTTTATCACAAAATTATTTAAATAATAATTCTCTAGATGACAGAAACATGCATTTAATTTTATACTGAGTTACTGGAATTACTAGGCAGATGCAGAATGAGTTTCTTTTTCCATGGACTATTAATGGATTGGCTAATATAGCTAAGGGAAACAGGGTGATGAGTTAACTGTAGAAGTTTAAGCTTTGAGTTGTAGGCCTTGCACAAACTTACTTGAATGACTAAGAATATATTACTTGAATGAAAAGATATTGAAGAGACGAGGTAGTGACATTCTTTCTTGGGGTAAGACAGTGTGATACTGTTGATTTCTAAGAACTGATCTTTTATTCTAGAATACATGTTACTGTATGAAAAGAGTTATTATGATGACACAAAATTATTTTTGAAGCAATTCCTATTACTGTTTACAGTATTTAATTTCCCCAGGGTACATCATAGAGATAATTTTGTTTAATGACAAAGAAAACTATTGTTTTTTTCAACAGGGTTTTGTTATATGCCTGTAAGATTGAAATACAATAACAAAAGCTTCAAAAGCTAGAGGTGTAACCATGGGTTATTGTATCTCACACTTAGTATTGTATGCTTAGATGTATTCTAAGGTAATGTGTTCAGCTAATGTTTGAGTAGTAAGTCAGAGGTTCTGCAGCATGCCTACTAGATTAGTCAATATAAATCATGCTCTAACACTGACATGATCTACATAATTTGAGACCATATATATTTAGTTAAAGCAGTAAAACGTCATCCTATTGTAATTTCTGATCATGCTCTCTTAGAATGTTTTGTCATGTACTTTAGCTTCCTCATGTTTTTAAAAAGCACTGACATTTTCCAATGTGTTAAATTGAAACAAGAAACATAGCTGCTGATTATTGCAAAAAGTTGATAGAAAACAAAAATAAGTTGGTCACACTGGAGCATGGAGCAAGGTCAGGTCTATATTACCTCATCAAAATGGCTCTTTACCAAATACCAATCCATTGACACCTATACAATGAAACCCAAATCAGCAAACCTCAAAGCTTTCCCAGGGCAAGGAAACACTTGCCCCCTAACACACCAGAACACACACTGCACTAAATCAAACCCACCAAAAGTGGGGGCCTATGCCACTCACATCCCCCAATATAGGGGGTGCTGTGACTCCACACCCCCCCTAACGATATATACCAACTCTGAGATCGCACTACAGTGGGGTAAAAGGGCAAAGTTGTGGTAGTGGCCAAGTGTTTCCCTACCCTGGGAAAACGTTTATGGTTCACAGAAGTGAATTTCATTGCATAGATATTAATGGTTTGGTATTAACTGACTACATTTTGATAAGTTAATATAGACCCTGAAGGTCAATATTCTTCAGTGGTGAAATTGCATAATTTTACAAAGAAAGGAAAGAAGGAAATAAAGATATATGCAGATGATATGTCAAGGAAAGTGCAGGATATTTTAAGAGGTAAAAGAGATGAATTAATGTAACTGCAAAAATAAGCTTTTCAATAGTGATTTGACATTGCAAGTGGAAGTAGAAAGGGAGAAATAAGAAACTGAAGTCTTATTAGCTAGTACATATGAGCTCTTGTTGAAGTCATTGAATGTCAGAGAAATGTATCTTTCACCAGAATATCAAAATGCATTATTAACTAGATTAAGGTAGAAGAGATTACAGAGAATTATAGCAAGATGTTAGGATGGGAATCATTTTAGTAGGAATCCAGTAGTGATAGTGGAAATAATCTTTTAATATTGTCAGCACCAGAATAGGTCCCAGAATGTGTGGGATGCTACAAAAATAAGATTCCAATTATTTACAATGTCTGGAGGTAACAAAAGTAACAAAGGGGAATGCAGCTGTGAATACTGCCAGTACCCGTATAGGTCTCAAAGTATTTTAGGATGATACAAAAATAAGGTTCAAAATTATTTATAAGATCAGGAGTTACCAAAAGTAACGAAGGATGATGACACTGCCCTGATGATTTCGATAACACAGGACAAGTTAACACTTACTTTGAATTGTCAGGCAAAGGGCAAAACTACAGGTGTGATGGTATCCCTACAGAGTTATGAAGAGCTAATGAACAGAAATGAATACAGTGCTTGGTTAAATTGCTTAACCATGTTTTAGACACTCCCCCGGATTCACTAACCTTCCATGCAGGACTAGCCTAATCCTGCACTGAAGCGCCCGTGTAGTAGCAGGATGGCAGCGCACCATGCATAATAATGAAGGCACGCTGCCCGAGCTCCTAGGCTTACACAGAGCAGGTACAAGTGCAGGGGGCATGTCTGAGAGCAGAGTTCTCAGAATAAACATGCCCTGCAATGTAGAACAGCAGAAGCTGTTAAGAAATGAGTGAGATCACTCATAGGTGTCCTCATATCCCTACCAACAGTGCCCCATGTGTACAACAGCAACAGGACATATAAATTAAAAGAAGAAATCCTTTTATTTTTGTTAAAAATCCGATTAAAGCTAACCATAGATGCACGGGTGTACCCATTGCTTAGCTACGGTTAATGCAGCTTAAATGGCTGAAGAGGATAACAAGGAAGATATATGCAAATGAAGCAGTATAGCAATAGTGTAGTGGGCAGAGCACTTGCCTTATGAGCAGGCATTCCCTGTTTGAGTCCTACTGCAGCACATTCCATTTTCCATGTGAAATCTGTATATGAACATTTTTTTGCTGTATAACCTACTAAATAACATTTAAATGTGAACTGGAGTACTGCATTAAATGCACATGTGGAGTGTTAGTCTCATAATGAATAAGGCACTAGTAAGCAGGGTTAAGCACAAATAAGCAGTAGTAAGAATATATAAGCACTAGTAAGAATGTTTAAGTGTGTTTGTGTGGGGGTAAGCATTGGCTACACAGATTAAGCAAAGTAGAAGCTAACTGAGTGTAAGAAACTGTAACCAGAAGTACTGCTTAGCTCCGCGCAAACCCGCATACAACTGCTTTAAAGTGCATTAGCCACTCTGTATCTAACGGCCCATGTTCTGCCCAGCAACAAAATAAACAGCCTTTGCAAGGCTTGACCCCAAGATCCTGTACACTACAGTCACAGTAGTTAACCACTAAACCATCTTAGCAGTACACAAGACTGAGTTTTCAAAAAAACAAATCCTCACTATAGGAAATCAACCTGAACATGTGAAAGAAATCTATGTACAGTGTGATGTTGTATAACCTGTTACATAACATAAATATGTGAACTGGAGTACTTCAGTAAGGTCAGATGTGAGGTGTTATTGTAATAAAGTGTTGAAGTCCCCAGGACCCCATACAGTGTATGTGCACATGAATCACAGATACCAGCCACATATATAACATGTAACAAATAACACATCAATGCCAAGAGGAAAATATAATGCAAACTAAATATTAAGCAATGCTAATTATTGCACAGCTCAGCTTAGTTGAGGTAAGCAATGTGTAGGCCGGCTAACTCAATCTGCCCAGTTGTATGCCCCTTTAAGCAATGCCAACATTGGGTAAGCAGGTGTGCCCATAGTTAGCCTTTTCAAAACCATCCAATCACAGGAAAGTGTGGGAAATCAGATGTATTTAAACCCCACAGGTGCCAGTAATTCCCATACCTGGTTGCAGCTCCCTACTGTATGCAAAATGGCTGACGTTGGGGAAGGCACTCGATTTAGAGCACAGTGCTGGGGCACCCAGGAGTCCAGATTCATGGTATGGCTCCCGATAAAACACCATGAGGAGAGACTACTGCAGGGCCAGTACCAGGGCTCTCAGTATAAAGTGGAGGCCTGGGACAGTCTCACCTGTGACCTCACCAGTGCCACTGGTATCCCCTAGACTAGTGAGCAGGTCAGGCATCACCATGCTGACCTGAAGTGGTGGAGGGGTGATCTCCTGGACCAGTGGATCCAAGAAGCAAGGCAGATGGCCGGATTCCCCAACACTGAGCAAGTACCCATTCTACTACGTAGATAATGATTGCCCATCCTGTGTATACTATGGATAGGTAATGGCTAAATATCACTGTATTTCTCTGATAGCTGCAGATGAGTGGGCTGCAAACCAGCAAGCCCATGCTGTTAGGCTGCAAAGGCTGCATCGCGAGGCAGGTAAGTAATACTCCCACATGTACTGACATAACAAATAAATATAACAGTTCTGGAAAGTGTTGTACCAGTAAAGAAGTGTACTGTGTATGGAATGTATTGAATAAACCAGACAATATGGCAGGAAGACTGTCATATAGGTTGCGTGGAAATAAAGGTGTAATATCTTGTGAAAAAAAGTATACCCCTGGAGTGCTTGTGTACATCCTGCTTTCATATGTTGTTGTAGTGTTGCATTATATAAATAGTACTGTTGTATTAAGCAGTGTTCCCACACTGTTGAATGCAGTTAAAATGTGTAGGAAGTTCAGTATAGCAATGTTGGAAGTCCCAAGAGGTCAGTCATATAGAACAACTGAGGGAGACTTAGACAGAAACCACTGGAATGCTTTACACCAATGTCCTGATAGCACAGTGTACTGTGATGTCAGCTGTAATATTTTTACCACACACAGCAGGGGTTCAAAACCTGGGAGTGGTAGTAAGTTGTAGGCATAATCATACCCCACAACTGTACAGAGTTTGTGAGAACGTTCAGATAGAATGCTGTATACATAATTAGACCCAACAACTGTACAGACTTTGCTAGAATGTTCAGATAGTAAGCTGTAAGCATAATCATAACCATTAACTCTACAGACTGTGGCAGAATGTTCAGGTAGTAAGCTGTATGCATAGTCATACCCCTCAACTGTTTGATCTGTCCAGCATGTCCAGATAACCGGCCCAAATCTGCTGCCCGGTAACCTGTTCCCTGACAAATCAGTGTGATGATCCAAGAAATGTAGGCAGCTTATACTGACATATAATGGATAGTTATACCTGAACATAAAAAGAGAATGTATATGGAAAAAAAACTGTCATTGTAGCATCTCACCCAAAGTGTATGACAGCAATTCTCAGTATATTGTCCACAAAAACCTTCAACAAACCACTCAATGGCTCCAAGGATTATGAATAAAAACAGGTAAATTTATTCGGTGAGTGCTTTCGTGGTGTAGATACACCACTTTATCAGACCAAAAATTAACAAATCTGCAATCTTCATATACTAATGATAATTAAAAGCCAACCAATCACAAATAAAAAATAATTAAAAGCTTCTTCTTAAAGAAACAATACATCATTGTTATAAAATGAGCTACATGTTTATCTAAAATAGCAAAAACTGTAGCATAAAAAATATAAAACAATAAACCTGTGTGAATGTGTGTGTGTATATATGCAAGTCATTTATATAGGGAGAGCTATTAGGATTATTTGAATGAACATTTTGTTACATTTTTTTATATGTATGTGTGCACATGTATGTATATACATATAGTAGATGAAGATTGCAGAGATTTGTTAATTTTAGGTCTGATGAAGTGGTGTATCTACACCACAAAAGCACTCACCGAATAAATTTACATGGTTTTATTCATAATCCTTGGAACCATTGAGTGGTTTGCTGGATGTTTTTGTGGACATTATATTTATCTTTGATATCTGACAACCTCGTTCTACTGACTGCGATATGTTTGGTGTTTGAATTCTCAATATATGTCACATTAACACCTGCATCCTGTCATGCCTTGACCAGAGTGTGTGCAATAACAGATTGTTAGGTGTGTGTATAATAGCAACATGGAATCTGGGAGTATCGCTAGAACTTGTCAGGTAGTGTTAACAAAGAGTTTCTCCACAGCTATAACAGGTAAGTGGTGTAGACTGTAGGTACTACACAGGTCACATATATACTTGTCTACAAGCATGGAATCTGGGAGTATGTGCCGAAAGTATCAGGTAGTGTTAACAATGATTTTCTCAACAGGTATAACAGGTAAGAGGTGTAGACTATACGTACGACACAGTCCATACATATACTAATCTACAAACATACCATTGTACAAAGTAAGGACACTGGGTAGTGTAATAATACATGATAGGGACAGATCACTGCAGTAACTAAGAAAGTTGTGAAAACTACACTGATATATTAGTTGTTAATTGACCTCTCTCTCTCACCCCCTCCATATGTGCAAAAATAACCTTATTACGCACCTCAATGGGTACGTGTACACTCCAAACTTTTGTTGGGACATATGTTCTATTGGTTTATAAATATTCACATTTGGTTCTATGCATGTGCCATGTTAAAATACTCCCATATTGGTGGCCTGTTGCCATCAATGAAACCTGCATGCTGTTGTAATGGCCACTTTTGTCCCATATATGCACGTGTTCTGCTTAATCTGTAACTGTTGTAAACTGGTGTCTTGGATTAATGGGAATACCTATGCATGCTGTTATAACTAATCCTGAATGCTGTTGACTATTACTAACCAATATCTGTCCTAAAACTGCAACACCATAGCTAGTATGGGAAGGCATGTCCCAGCAGACCCACCTGTCCCAACTCAGCTGGCCATGGCACTGGGCACCAGCATGTCTGGGGCCCAGCCTGGGACCTCCTCCTCCTCCGTTGGCCCTGCATCACCTTCAGGTGGAACCGCCTCAGGGGATGGGGCTCGGCCATCCCTGGGAGCGGGGGTGGAGAGGTACCTGTCACCCACCATCAGGTTTGGGCCGTGGTGCATAGGGAGCTCGACAGGGAAATTCAAGACCAGCTATGCCAGCATGAGAGCCGCTTGGAGCAATTAGAAGGTGAGTCTGCCCCTCCTACCCAGCCCCCCAGCACAGCCATTTTTGGGGCCGTGAAGGTGCAGTGGTGACTGCCCATGGGTTGGGACCTCAGTCCCACTGTTTCCATTTGGGGGCTCATGGGCTTGCAACTTCCAAACACCCCTCCATGTCCAAGGTATTTACCCCCCACATGTGTCATATACCGCCCCTGTATGCATCCTGTTTGTCTTGTTTGTTAACCTACCCAACTTACTTCTCTAAATATACCTACTACTCCTCCCCAACATCCCACTCTCACCTAAAAAAAGAAAAACATAGCTGTCCATTTCACACACATGTCCAATGGACACATGTAATGTGATCTAATTGGCATCACAACTTATTTTTGTTGTCCTCATCCCCACCCAGGGGTTTGAGTGTCCAAATCTACCTCAAAATTTAGTGTATATGCACAGCTGTTGCTGTAGAAGAAATGAGCAGCTATGGACCTTCCCTTCAGCCTTCCTGCACATCCCTGGCTATTTTCCCTACTGTCTTTCCCTCTTTGTGCCCCTTTTTTCACCACTTTCCTATCAACCCCTTTTTCTTTTCTCTTAAAGAAATTAGCATGGGGTAAGAGAGAGTAAGCCCTTTTAAGCAGCAGTAAGCGGGTTTAAGCCTGTTTGCACAGTGGTAAGCAATGCCTACACTGGTTAAGCAATGTAGAAACTAACGGAGTGTAAGAAGCTGTAAACAGTGGTTAGCATTGCTTACCTCTGTGCAAACCCATGCAAACGCGCTTACAATTGCTTAAAAGGGCCTTAGTCACTCTGTATCCAACAGCTCTCATCCTGCCCAGCAACAAAAGAATCTGCATTCCCAAGTTGCAAACCCCAGACCCTACACACTACAGGCAAAGTGATTTACCACTAAGCAATGACAGATACACATACAGCTGATGTTATCGCAAACATATCATCTAGCACAGTCATTCAACAGTATAGGAAATGTATGTAATTATGTAGATTAATACGAGCAACCATTTGTGCATTGCTCAAATACAGTATTTTGAGCAGTTTATGTATATAAAAAAAAACAGTGCCTGTCCATTCATAATGTGAGAACAGCAGTCTTGCAAAAAACTTAAGAAAATAATAAAAAAACGGTGCACGTCAAGGGGGCATGTGGGTGTGCTTCATGCTCAGAATGTCAAACCTGGGACATCAGTTCTGCAGAACCGGGAGATAAGTCTGAGCAGATTTGTGAGCAAACCACTGCTTCTCAAACCCCTGGCAGGATGCTACCAGTGGAAGAAACAGTGTAGACCAGCTAAGTCTAATCCTGACACAAAAACAGGTCCATCCCTGGCGGGATGAACCAGAAATTGTGAGTCAAACTGTTGTCTACACATGTCTTGAAAGATGAACAAGGCAAGGCTCATATGTACGTGGACTAAATGGATGAAGAGCCTGAAGAAGCTTGGGTCTAGACAGTATACTGGATGAGTACCAAGACGTGAAGAGAGGGCTAGCAACCCGAGAATGTATGGTTGCTGTGTATGTGGAGCTCAGGGGTGGGGGTGGGGGAAGGAACCATGAGTATGAAATTATGGAAGATATATACAAATGAAGCAGCACAGCAGTAGTGTAGTGGGCAGAGCATCCGCCTAATGAGCAGGCATTCCTGGTTAGAGTCCCACTGCAGCACAGTCTATTTAACATGGCAAAGCACATTATAACCAATTTTGTTGTTGCAAAACCCACTAAATAACACATATTTATGAAGTAGAGTACTGCAGGAAATGCACATGTGAAGTATCAGTGTCATAATGAATAAGGCACTAGTAAGCAGGTTTAAGAACAAATAAGCACTGGTAAGCATATATAAGCACTAGTAAGCATTTTAAGTGCGTCTGCACAAGGGTAAGCACTGCCTACACAGATTAAGCAATATGGAAGCTAACTGAGTAGAATAAAGTGTGACCGAAAGTTAGCAGTGCTTACCGTTGCGCAAACCCACACAAACCCGCTTACAACTTCTTAAAAGTGTCTTAATCACTCTGTAGCCAATGGCCCTTGTTCTGCCCAGCAATAAAATAAACAGCCACTGCAAGTCTCAAACCCAAGATCTTGCACACCATACACAAAGTGATTTACCACTAAGCCATGCCAGATATAAATACACCCACTGTTTTCACAAACATATCATCCAGTCCAGTCATGCAACAGTACAGAGAATGTATAACAACATATAGATGTATGTGTGTGTAAATATATTAATATCTAAACAGATACAACATATCTATATATGTATATATATATATATATATATATATATATATATATATATATATATTTCTAAAAATATATACATATATATTAATGTATATGAACATATACACATGCAAATGCCTACATCAACACATATATGTGTCTACACCTATATGTCTACATATACACAGCAAGTTACATATGTGTACACAGATATATATCTATGTAGGTATATATGGACATAGTTTTATATATATATATATATATATATATATGTAAGCAGATATATATATATATATATATATATATATATATATATATATATAGGTATATATCACCATACATCTGTAGATAGCAATGGCAGATTAACAAAAACACATATGTCCACATGCACCATTAATGGGGTTGAGAGGCTCCAAACATTATATGTCTTGTACAAATACACATCCCCCCCTCCACAGTCAAACACATCCACCCTGCAATACACTACCAAGTGTTGCAGATCCCATAACCATGACCTGACACAACCTGGGCAGAAGATGTTAACAGTACTACATCCCACCTGTATGATGTCAGGCTGGTATTGGTAACATATCATGCAGTACAGTCTGCCTCCCATAGGAAATCTAAAATGTGGAAGCCATCAACATCCCCAGGATACAGATATATAGACACAGATATGCAGATACAGATATATATATATATATATATATATATATATATATATATATATATATATATATATATATATATACATGTGACTACACATACACACGTAGATATATGTACAGTAAGATACATATGTAGAAGGTGCACACAATATGGAACAGCCACTATGCCTACAGTTAACACCTGAACAACTGGACACTGTGTGGGCCACCCATACAAATGACAATCATTGCCTGCAACATATACCCACAGTGAGGTCATAGGAAAAACACCACATACAGGTTTGCAGAAATGGAAAACCTTTAATTGTGTACTGTTACAGTTCTAAATGCCATGTCATATAGCTGTTCAGACACTGATATCCATATAAATAGAGGAATGCAACTGTAAAACAGTTAAACTAATACAGTAGTCTGGAAAGATTCACAACTGTTGCTGTCCAGGCAAAGCCTGTCAAATTGTAAAATAGTGAAGACAAACTGGGCCACAGGATAACAACCAATCAACAGTATGTAATGCAGGTGTATAGTTCAGCAGCCTCTATCTACACTCTGTGCAAAATCAGTAGGTGGTAAAGACGTCATGTGACCAAATGGGTTGTAACTGTTATATAACAAGGCATAACTGACACCATCACAAGCACAGAACAGTCTGTATGGCATGAGGCAATAGGCTTGCATTAACCCAGTTTATGTAAGTAATGTAAATATAGGTGAAGTATACGGTACTGTACATCCAGATACCTCAAGGCAGCTCACCCCTGATACCCCCACATTTTGTAACAGCCTAGGTCATATATGGTGCTTCCCTCACCCTAGACTCAATAATACAAGGCCATATACCACTGTTACATGCACTGGTCTCTGGAGTGCATAAGGGCACACATGTATTGTGTAGGTGATACCCACATGTATATGGCCCCAGACCCACTGTATGTGTGGGGAATACAACAGCAGTGGACTGATGGCAGCAATGGCAGTGTGATATACTCACAGCCCACTACAGGACAACCCCAGACAGCATGTCATATGTGCAAAACTTGGTATGTAGGTGGAGGGCAGAGGCTGGAACACAGCACATATGTGGAAAACAGTTGCCATACACCGAGCAAGTAGCTGGTGTTGCAGGATAGTCTGCAACATACCCTTAGTCAGGGAATTGAGGTTAGAAACAGAAATGGATGTAGCCATGGAATGATAGCAATCAAAACACACACTGCCAGTGAATTAGCTGACACACAACCTGTGTGGTGGACAGAGAAAACATGATAGGCATACCTCTGGCCAGCAAGACGATAGGCCCACAGTTGTGAGCTATGTAGACAGACTGCATTCCAAGGTAAACTAGTATGTACACACACACCCTGTAACACCAGTAATATGCAATGCATAACACAACTCTACTCGCAATCTGTCTGTAGTTCCTGAACCTCCTACAAATATGTGGCTGCCTTGAGTGTGCTGGTTCTCCTGTAAGAGGTATTGCTACCTGCTGTCTGTAACACTGATGCCCACACACAGGAAGAATGTTCATCATACAGTAAATTTAAAGGGACCATGCCCACATGATGTAGGGATTTATAGTAGGTGGTTGCCATGACAGTGGTAATTGGAAGTGCTATACATGTATAATTATATATATATATATATATATATATATATATATATATATATATATATGGTTGTCTGGATAATTATATGTACATATATTTCCACCATATCTCCTGGACATGGAGTACAGCCCTACCCCAGCCTCTATAGTCCCAAAGTAGTAGTAGTGCAAGGGGATGTCAGGTATGTATAGCAAGTATATTAGTACACTATTGCTACTGTCATTGGGATTGTCTTCACAGACATGGTGTGTGTGGGAGATCACAGCTGCTTATAACATGTGTGCCACTGGCTACTGACAGACATCCGAAGGACATCATAGTAAAGTACTGCTGCTAGCACGTAATGCCCCTGTGGACTGCAGCAGAGATATTAGCCGATATATGTGGACATTCTGACACACTCTGTACAGTCCAGAGGTATACACATAACCCCTTAGTGCACAACATGTGTACCATGCCTGACAATATGGATGTAGACAGCCATATAGATGGGTATAACACATAATGACTGGTATATATTTACCACCATAGGTTATGCATTCACACACCCCTGTCTGCCCTGACACATAATAAGTGCTGGTACAGGGGTGCCATGGCCACATACTACCACTAGGTACTGGCATACATCTGAACAGCATCCCACTGCTCTGTCTGACATACATGACTGTTAAGGGAGGCCCGGCAGCAGTACATCTGGCAAGTATCTGCACATGACATCCCGCTGGGTAAGTAAGCTGCTAGGCATATAACAATGCACTGTTCAGACTACAGGTGGACTGGCTCAACACTGGCCTACATCTCCTATGGGGGAATGCACATGTACCTGTATATATATATATAGAGAGAGAGAGAGCAGGATCTACAGGCATGTCACAGCACAGGGTAAGATACACCTGTGTGAAATTGCATAACCACAACCAATGTGAACACAGCCACAGCTACACATGTTAAGTTAGCATAATATTACAGCATAATATTACAGTATATGGACAATCTGTTCAACACCATCCTCATATGTGCCACTCACAGACTGACCCTACATACACTGGGCTGCTACACAGTTCGGTCTGATGGCTGTCTGTGGTATGGCACATGTGTGTGTATAGCCTTACAAACATGTACGACAATATGGTATCATACAGTGGAGCAACATGTAACATCAGATAGGACGGGAACTAGAACAATGACATCTACCACAGTCTGAACACAGGCTAGGGTACATATTAACAATACACACACTGTCGACATTCACCATAGATACACAGATCTCAGTACTGTACAAACATCCACAGAATGTCCAGGTTATGCCATGAAATATAACCCCTACTGTACCTAACGTGTAGCAGTCTGATATCTCACTGGCTTGTTATCAGATATGATAGACTAATTATGGTGTACAACACATATGCACCAATTCATGCTCAACATATGTACAGAGGTTGACAGAGTTGTGGCTGGAAGCACCAACACAGGGCCAATATTGACATGTTGCTGTGATAACCTCATACATTTACTGCTGTAATGGGGTTTGTTGCAACATATGTCCTATGAGGGATATGAAGTCAGTAACTGTCATGGCTTTCACCATCTACAGACTGCAATCCTCACATTACCTTGTGCAGTCCACAGATAGATGCCCTGTGGGTAATACATGAAACCAAAGGCACAACACACTGCCCAGTCTGCAGATGACCCTGCAGAAGGGTATTCCTCATAAACATGGTACTGACATGGCAGGTATTGAGACATGTAGAACAGCCATATCCACACACACACTATTAAACCAACGTTACTCCAAATACAGTATAGCAGCACTTACAGTCTGTAGTCAGGTCAGGTGCATCCCCCTCCTGTGTGTTGCCCTGTTTCCACAGTTTTTTTTTTTAGATGTAAATCCCCAATCCATCTGAAATGGTGTTTGCCAAACAACAGATCTAGTTCTTGCTCACAGTGAATGAAAAGGGCCAACACCAACATGATGTTCCTAGATACTGGAGTGTGTTTCCATGCAATTGGCTATGGGAATGTTACCACAGCTGTTCCACATGCAATCAGCTAGGGGAGGTCTGCAATTCATGCAGAGGACATCAGCTGATCATGAGCATCACTTAAAATACACATTCTGCTGCCTAAGCAAAGCAGGTGTATTTATTTAAATTTGTTGACCGGGAGTGTCCAACTGGATGTAGGGCCATTTTCAGCGGAGGCCCGGAGAGAAAAGCTCCACAGTAAAATAAACAGACAGTAGTTACATTGGATTACATAGCAATTAACAATTTAACATAGCAATTACTTAACAACATATTTACAGATGAAGAACATAGTACATCAGTCGACAACTAGAATCTTTATCTGTGAAGTACATAACAGACATTAACAAATGTTACAATGAGAAGTTCCTGCTGTATAATAAATACTAGGCTTATGAGCATCTGAGCTTGCTATAATCAAGGTAGTTAGTGGAGTGGACAGGAAGGTAGTGGTTGGATGGGGTGAATGATATTAGAGTGGGAGTTGCAAGGGCATAGCCAGCATGTTTTTAGGTGTGCTTTTAGTAAAGTTTTGAAGTGGGTGCATGATGGTATGGAGGTAATTGTGGGTGGGAGTGAGTTCCATAATTTGGCCATGGCGCAAGAGAACAGTGCTTCACCAGCAGAGTTATTGGCTTTAGTGATCTGCAAGTGATTTTTGTTGCTGGATCTTAGTGGTCTGGTGGTGCGATAGGGCTGGAGTAGATTCTGGAGGGATGGGACATTTAGTGGATGGTTTACTAGTTTGTGGGCGAGGTGTAGGTCTCCACATCCACCAGAGAGGGAGTGGGTGAGGCAGACAGAGTCAAAGACAAGTCAGGGAGGGGTGGGAGAGTAAAACTTAGGCATGTTTGTGTCACACACCTACCAGCACAGGATATCAAACCCCTGACGACTATGTAGTGCTATCACAGTTCTATGCAGTTATTGAATGCACCACATGGGTTACCTGTTGTGGAGCCCTCAGAACATATATGTGATGGTGAGTGACATCTGCAACAGGGATACGGTAGCTATACGAAAGGTGACGTATACGTGCCTGTCTGCCTGAACAGGTGCCATCATCAATACAGCCACACTCTCACAGGGATGCACACACATTGACACACTTGACAGGGCCAGGATTACAGCTCATCAATAGTGGGATTGCCACAACACATCACTGTCCAGGTATCACGTGCACCACATTGGTCATATGCAGGTTGTATGGGCAAAGGGTATGGA
This sequence comes from Protopterus annectens, assembly GCF_019279795.1. Classification (NCBI taxonomy): domain Eukaryota; kingdom Metazoa; phylum Chordata; order Ceratodontiformes; family Protopteridae; genus Protopterus; species Protopterus annectens. Next base: position 648,486,197 of record NC_056729.1, on the reverse strand, counting down.
GAGGTGTCTGATATCAGACAGCATGCTACAGCATGCCCATGGGGGTTATAGGGAGTGTGGATGTGAACATACGCATCATACAACACACACACACAAACACACAGGGTGCCAGTACTGACATGCATGGGTCCATGTCTGCATGGGTGTGTGGTGGTCAACTGTGCCAGACAGCTGTACAAGGCTAGGCGATGGGTATACCTTGACATCAGGCCACATGACAATGGTCTACATTGTGGCTCAGGTCTGTAGTGTCTGCATTTGCCCACACAGGTGCGTATTCTATCCCCCATCCAGTCACGTGGGTGACTATTGTGTGTGGCTAATGCTGTGCATCGCTTGCTATGTATGTGTTCCTTAATCCATGACATGGACGGGTCTGGGATGTGCACACCTCCCCCATGCATGTACAGTGACATGTGGAACTGTACCTGGGGTGTTTGGCCCATGTTGTGAACACAGATTATAATCAGATGTGCCAGTCCTGCCCACCTGTGGTGGGAACTGGTAATGGGCAGCAGGTGTACCCTGCACCTACAATGATAGCATGCTAATGGCATTCCCTGGTGTCAGTGGCATCTGTCAATACAGGGCATGTTGTCAGGCATGGTATGTTCCTTTGTAGGTCACATGTAATGGCACCACAGGTGTTGCAGGTGTCCATTGGGGAACATGGGGAAGGTGCACTATCTGCAAGTACATGCATATTGGACAGATGGACAGGGTGCCATGCCCTCTGTAGCCCACTGCTATCACCCCATAGTTACTATCAGTGGCCAATATGCAGTGTACTACCCACATATTGGCTGCTGTCTAGGCATGTGTGTGTGTATAAGGCATGGGTTGAGAGTGTGCTCTGGGTAATACTCAGGTTGCTACCTGTGATTGCCTGGCTTTGCTGTCACATGTATGGGTATGGCTTTGCATCCCAGACTCTCAGCTATTTCACATCTTTTATCCCTGTATGGTGGACATTGTGATATATAGTAGGGCCACCATATAAGAAATATGCAAAACCCAGTCCACATTGGCCAGAGGTGTCACACACTCACAACCACCTCCACACAGGACACGAGTTACAAACACACACCTGTCATGTCTGATAGTAGAACCCGTACCTAACTAGTTTATTACATTACAGCACTACGCAGTTATAGTATGCACCATGGAGATTACTGGAGTACTCCTTCCTCAAAGGTCTATATCACATTGGATGACATCAGCAGGATTGCTAAAGTAGGCCATTTGAATTGTATTGAGTGTGACTAGCCTAAAATGCATTGCTCACTACACAGGGAGTGACACACACACAGAACATCCACAATCAACTTGTGTGAGTATAGAAACCCTAATAGAGGTCTATATCTCACCACAGGGATTACTGAAGAACTCCTTCCCCAAAGATGTATTTCACAATGAATGACATCAGCAGAATTGCCAAAGTAGGCCATTTGAAATGTATGGGGTGTGCCTAGCCTATAATGCAATGCTTCTTACACAGACATTGAAACACACACAAAACATCCAGAACTGCCATGGAACCCTACCACAGTTCTAAATCACACTACAGCAGTACGTAGTTGCAGGATGCGCTACAGAGATTACTTGGCTAGAACCTTCCCAAAGGTGTATTTCTAGGTGGGTGACATCAGCAGCCTTGCCAAAGTTGAGTATATGAATTGTAAGAAGTGTGAGTACCCAAAAAAGCATTGCTCTCTACACAGACAGGGTCAGACAGACACACACACTTGCCATGTCTGGGATTAGAATAGCTACCTAACTACTTTATCCCACTACAGCAGTAAGCAGTTACAGGATGAGCTACAGAGATTACTGGGCTACAATCCTCACAGAGATGTATTTCTAGGTGGGTGACATCAGCAGCCTTGCCAAAGTTAAGTATATGAATTGTAGGGCGTGTGAGTACCCTAAAATGCATTGCTCTACACTGTCAGACACACACACTTGCCATATCTGGGATTAGAACACCTACCTAACTACTTTAGTACACTACAGCAGTACACAGTTACAGGATGTGCTACGGAGATTACTGGGCTACAAGTTTCCTAGATGTGTAGTTCTAGGTGGGTGACATCAGCAGCCTTGCCAAAGTCAAGTATATGAATTGTAGGGAGTGTGAGTATCCTACAAAGCATTGGTCTCTACACAGTCATACATGCACACAAACACACAGTTGCCAAGTCTGGGGTTAGAACTTCTACCTAACTAATTTATCACACTACAGCAGTACACAGTTATGGGAAACACCACAGAGATTACTGGGCTACGCTTCTCCCAAAGGTGTATTTCACATTGGCTGACCTCAGCAGGCTTGTCATAGTAGGGCTATGGGGAGGGCAGTGTGTGTGCATGGGCCATAACCCATTCATCTAGGGGTTGACACGCCACATATGGGCACAATCAGGGTCATATTTCACAGGTACGTGTATACAGCTGCTAGATGACTACTTCCTTGCACAGTCATGTTGCAAAGCTGGCACATGCACCACATAGTCTGTAATGCTGACAGGTACTGGTGACTCGTATCTGCAGTGAGTGACATCTGCACCTCATGTGTTTGGGGCCCTTTGGCTGTGTGCTGGGTGGGACAGGCTTGGATGGCCCCTTGTCATAGTCACCCTCTTCCACACATCTATGTACGTCTACCTTTGGCTTATTATAGTGTGTTGTCCTGGCATATATGTCTGTATTCCTATCCACTGTGTGTAAAAGGCATGAGTGGTGCATACTGATGAATGTCTGCACTAACAACTGCAATTGCCAGATATGTCTGGTCCACTGGTGTTTGCAGACATGGCCTTCATGTGTTTAAGTGTCTGAGCATGCCCAGTATGACCTTTCAGTATGTTGTTGACTGACATTGCCTTCATTTCTCTAAGTGTGTGAGCATGCCCAGTATGGTTGTCTGTACTAAATGTGTGGATCATGTCCAGGTAGTTTGTGATACAGTGCTGAACTTTGTGTTGTACACTGACAGGTAGCATTCTGTCTCTGCAGGGTATCCATTGATCATTTGGCTTTGGCTGTTACTACATGTCTGCATAGCGGGTGGGGCACACATGACTGTTTCTACATTTCTACACAGGATTGGGGGGCAGACCTGACTATTACATTACTATGTATGATGGGGGGCACACCTGACTATTTCTTCATTTCTACACAGGATTGGGGGGCACACCTGACTATTTCTACATTTCTACACAGGATTGGGGGGCACACCTGACTATTTCTACATTTCTATACAGGATTGGGGGGCACACCTGTTATTACATTACTATGTAGGATGAGGGGGCACACCTGACTATTACTACATTTCTACACAGGATTGGGGGGGCACACCTGACTGTTATTACATTACTATGTAGGATGGGGGCACACCTGACCATTACATTTCTACACAGGATTGGGAGGACACATCTGACTGTTATTACATTACTATGAAGGATGGGGGGCACACCTGACTATTACTACATTTCTACACAGGATTGGGGAGGCACACCTGACTGTTATCACATAACTATGTAGAATGGGGGGCACACCTGTCTATTTCTACATTTCTACACAGGGTCGGGAGGGCACATCTGACTGTTATTACATTACTATGTAGGATGTGGGGGGCACACGTGACACTTGTACACATTTGCTATGACTGTACTGGTATGTCAGGTACTCCATTTCATTCTGTATTGCTAACTATCATGCTGACAAGAGGCATACCAGTGTACTACAGACTGTGGCATCGGTTGCCCTACATATTATTATCTGACTTCCAACCCTTCAGAACTATCATCCCACTGCCTGCCCTACTGTGGTCTGTCTGTGTAGACCTGGGGGGGAGACTAACCATAGCCATCATTCAGGGGCCATGGCACAGGCTCTGTTTGGGTTTGTCTACACCTGTCCTGCTAACTGAGACTGTTGTTGGGTATGTAAACCATCCTGACTGGCATGTGTGGGTCATATGGACACACATGTCACTCAGCACATTTCCTACAGTGGGTTTTGGAACCCTGTGTAGTACTGGCTACTATGGTGACTCCAGTATATGTTACAGATGTCATGGTGCCACTATGGGTGTCTACTGTCTGCTGACATAACATTCAGCCACCCAATTCCCTTGCATGCTCACATCCATACCATAGCTACAGGTAACGACACATTCTACTCCATTTGGCAATTGGTAGGTTGATTGACTTACCTTGAGGGTGTGCCAGACTTGCAGATGTTGCTGGAGAGCTGCCTATGTCGGATGCACATAGTGCACTCTCTATATATGGTTGACCACAGGTAGTGTCATGTTTGACATCCCTTTTACTGTATGTGCGAGTCAGAGAGAGGTGTCATTCCCTAGGTCCCTACTGTGTGAGTGCATGTGCTATGTATTGCTTCTTTGCCGCAGCCACAGAATACTAGGCATGCCTCTATCTGCCTACTGGGGCAGGCTCAGGTTGTTCCTCCTCCGGTTCACTCTGTGTCTGTGCAGGCCTTAGCATTGGTGGGGGGCTGTGTGGCCCTGCCCCATGCTGTTCCTGCTGCAGCTGTTTCCACAGGATCATATTGTGTAGCATAGCACATACCATAACAATTTGGGTACATGTAGCTGGTGAAAACTGCAAGGCCCCACCGGATGTGTCCAGACACAGGAACAGTGACCTGAGCATCCCAAACACATGCTCTATTATATGTCAGGCCTGTGCGTGTGCCTCATTATGGCGTTGTTGTTCGGTGTGTGTGCATTTATGATGGGTATTAGCAGCCACGGCTCCACTGTGTACCCAGCATCCCCCACTAGGTGACCGTAGGGGATGTCCCCATTGACAAATCTCTGGTACAGCTGTGTCAAATGCCATATGTGAGAATCATCATAGCTCCCAAGACAGCCATCACACACATTCATTATAATGCCCTGGGCATCACATTTGACCTGGCAGTTGATGGAGGTAATGCCCCTGCATTTGATGTAGGCCTTACCCTGCTCACCGGGTGGTGCTTTGATACGTATGTGCGTGCAGTCTATAGCACCCACTACCCCAGGGTATTCTGCTATTTGGTGGAAGAGATGCATATTGCTGGTTAACATCTCACAGGTGTTCATAGGTTCATAGGTTCATAGGTTGGTACTAGGCTATCAGCCCTAGGACCTATACAAACCTAGCCATAACAATTCCCTGGCTATTTCTTCCCACACTATTTACTTCCATGGACCCCTGTCTAGCTGAAGAAATATAAATGCTCACTGGCATGTGCTGACATGGCATCCAAAACTGGTGGAATACTCTGGATGCTGATGCCTGTGAGATCCCCATGATATCCCCAGTTGTGCTTTGGGAGGTACCTGTGGCTAGTATACCTAGGCCTACACATACCTTGGTATCCACTGGGATGGGTTCCCCTCAGTCAGTTTGGTGTGTCAGGTGTGGCCATCACAGCTCAATAATTTGCTGTAGGAGGTCTCTGTCCACTCTATAGTGCTCCACTATCTCCAGCTCATGTAGCCCATGGTAGGTTACCTTGGGTCTGTACACTCTTCTCCATCCCCTTACTGTGGGTTGTTTGGCAGCATTTACATCCTCACCACCCTCAGCCTCTTGCACATGTCATTCTATGTTGCCTGCTGCTGCTCTTCACATTTTGTAGGTTTGTTAAAATGTCCCCACTTGTATACACCGGTGGTGTAGAGTGTGGGAAAAATCAGAGGGGAAGGTGTTTGTTTAGTTTATAGCTGTGTTTTGGGCTGCCAGATAAGCTAGTTCTCCTTGATTACTTTCCTACTGCTGTTTTCCCTTCCAATTACCTCCCTGTTTAAGCCTGTGTGCGTGCCCCGCAAACAGAGTGCTCAAATGTGCACAGTGCTGCTATTTCCTGGTTTAATTTCTTTTTTCTTCTTGTAAAACCTGGTGTACGTCACACACACACCCACTTAGGCTTTGTAAAGAGTGCTAGGCAGGTTTAGACACACCCCTTAGCTTAGCTGTGCTAAGCTAGGAACAAACCCGAGCCACAGGGCTCGAATTCACTTACAGTATGCCTGACACCCCCCCCCCATGAGGTCACGTACCGCCTAGGCTTACACCAAGCTATTCCTACTCTTACACTGTTGAGACCTGACTCACATGCTGGGGAGAACTGGGATTCACAATCCTTCTCCTCATTTGCATAGGATTGCCTGCTAATGCACAGTTACATTATCACACTGAGCCTCCCCCCTGAGCAACCACTACTCACTGCCCAGGTTGTCTTCTCCCTGCCATTGACTTGCATGGCAGAATACTGATTTTAGTTAGAATGCTTAATTTAGGTTCATTTTGTTATTTTCCCCCGATCCCGTTTGCACGACACTGCCCTATGCTTAAACAGCCGAGATCAGCTAAAAAAAATAAAAGTTGATTTTTTTTTTATTTTTTATATTGTTTTCAATGTCAATGGCCTTATATTTGGCCATTGGCATGCTTACTATATGATATGCAGCCTTTATCTCGAGCTGTCATAGCTCAGTTTTGAATTTTGCAGAAACGTACTCGGTTAGTAACCGAGTACATTTCTGCTGATTGCACTAGTCCTGCATGGACGGTTGTAAGCTTCCTGGACCACAAAATCACCTCATTTGCATGGACTTCTCCTGTAAATTGGGTGATTTGCATACAAGGGCTTCGTCCGTGTAGGATTAGTGCAGGAGCTCCCGTGCACGCCCCTGCAGGCTGTTCAGGGATCGCACGGCAGACATATTGCCTGCTTGATCTCCTGCACCGATCTTGTACTCTTTGCAAGCTTTTGAAAATCCGGAGGACTAAGCTGATTCCATTTTTTGCAAACATCTGTGCTAACAGTTGTACTGCAGTACAGTAAAAACCTTAATTTTCTTCTTATATATAGACCTATTTCTATTTGAATCATAATATGTTATTATGGCAATTACAGCAAAGAGGCTGGCATGTATATATCAATATTACAGTTAAAAGAGAATGAGCAATGTGGATTTATGGCGAGCAGATAAACCTTTGATATTATACTGAAGACTGGGATGCTGATGAAGATTGCACAAACAGAGCAGAAAGATTTTTGTGAAAGTAAGTTTGGATGCTGAGGACTCATTGCCAGCTATACTACTCCTAGTATTTTGCTTTCACACAGTATTTTGTTGAGCTGCTTTTGGACTTTTATATGTCATTATTAGCTGGGATGAGGTGTTCTGAAGTTAGTTTTAAGCAATTGAAACCTAGGTACGACGTTTTCATTTGGTTGTGGTTTTATTCAATAAACTTGTTTGGAAAATGAGACAGGGCTATGCTTACTTTTTAGATTATCAAGGAAAACAAGATAGGCTATCCAATGCCAAAGATCTTATTTACCCTTTATCTAAAGTTTCTGACTGCAATAGTTAGACATTCATATTTAAGAGGATATCAGGCAGGTGGAGAGGAAATAAACATCTGTTTATTTGCTGATGACATATTAATACATGTAACAAAACTGGGAGCAGGATTTTGGCTAAATTTTTGAAGTATTGGAAAAGTACTGTATTTTTTCTGGCTATAAATTTAATAAAACAAAGGTGAGGGCAGTAGCAAGGAATTGTATAGTCATACCTGTCAACCTCTTATCTCAAGAAATCTAGATAAAGCCAAAAATAATGGTGGGACAAAGGGTCAAAAGTAGGAACAAATTTTAATTATTTCTTGTTAAACTTGGAAAGTCGCTTGAATAGCAATTTTTGCATTAGCATGCATTTTTTTCTGATATGAACTTTAAAACTCAAATATCTGTCATAACCTAGTGACCAATCTTGAATGATTTTCCACAAAAAAAAAAAAAATTATGAGGAACAGATCAAAACTATGAGGCAACAATCTGGACATTCTGCAGATAACTGTGGTTATAATCTGTGGTTATAATTAGATTATAGAGTGTAAACTATTTTCTGCTGTTTCTTTTGCTGTATGTATTTAAAGCATTTTCATCAGAAAATGTGACACAACATTTTATTTGGGTAGGACACAAAGGAGAAAGTTAGGAGTTAGTTATGTTAGGAGAAATGTATAATGGAAAAAGAAATGGGAGGATTTATCAATATTATGTGGCATACAAGTGAATATTATGCATTTATTGCCTATGCATCTGTATGAAACAAAGTACAAAAGATTGTTAGGTTTAACCAGTGTTCATAGGATCATAGGAAGTTACTAGGCTATTGGCCCCAAGACCCTTATAAGCCTAGCCAAGTGTTTAGCCCATACATATTCAGATTTGTCTGATAGTGTATCTGTTTGTATTATATTAAGTGACTAGATTGTCCTTATGTGATAAAACAAGTACAGAATTTACCCATGTTGGAGATTAACCCCTGGATAAATTTGTTGGTACCTAATGAGACACCAAAGGGGAAATGCAAATGGAAACATGTTAAAAGATCTGGAAAAAAATAATTAACATGGCATTTTTAGAAACAACTGTGAACAGATTCAAAATTACATACATGACTGCAAGTTCAGAAGAGACTTTGTCAGATGCTGCAAGAATAGAATATGACACATACTGGTGGCATAGAGAGATAAAGCCCTGACTATGGCCCAGTTGACTCAGGTTCAGTTACCAGTTCAGGAGTCTGATGGAATGGCAGGGAGGGCATTCATTGATGATGGTCCCTTAGGAGACGTGTGTTTCAAAGAAGGGAGTTTCTCTTGGATGTATTGAGTGTGGGAGGCTGTGCATATAAAGAAACCCCAAGACAGATGCAGAGACAACCAAGCCTTCATCAGTCCCTTAGGATCCATGACCAGCCACAGCAAAAAATAGAGTTAGTCGGGGGGGGGGGGTGGAAGAAGGGTTAGCAGACCCAGTGTGGACACTGGGCACTGGGATCCAGGCCAGATGAATGATGCCCCAAGGAGGACCAAAAAAAACTAAAACAAAAATATGATAGAATATAAAGAGAAATAAACACAGTAAGAGTAATGGGTATGATGGAGTTATCAAATATTATACCTCAGCATGTCATGTCATTTTTGTTGGAAATAAGAGGTGATTATCCAGTAGTACAAGGCATGATAAAGTACGTAAAGCATTGAATGAATTTTGTAAATACATTGTTAAAATAAGGTAACACTGGAGAGCTTTTTTAAATGTAAATATATATGATGTGACTTGGAAATAGGTGTATGTTATTACAAATCTGCCACCATCTAGAAAGGATTTTAGGATTTTTTCTTGGAAGTGTTTGCACAAATATTTTTATACACCACAAAGTTTGTGAAGCATGTTTCCAAATACTGGCCCTTTGGGATCATAACAGCATATATATATATATATATATATATATATATATATATATATATATATATATATATATACACACACACATATATATATATATATATATATATATATATATATATATATATATATATATATATATATATATCATGTCCAAATATGAATATCTTTCAAAGAGGACTTGTTTCAATCATTAAAAAATTGTTACAGAAAAATAATGATTAACACAAGTCCTGTTTAAAAGTACAGCCCATTAAATTGTTACACATTTTAAGCATTTTTCATGGCCTTGATCAGACCAGTCAATGAAAACAAAGTCCCCTTTAGTACCCTTCCCTAACTCAATTCAAATTTAACTTGAGCCTTTAAATACTTGACCATTCATGCCCAAGCCTACATTTACCCCTTAAAATAACCCTAGGGTATCAAACATTGTCAGATACATTTGGGAAGCATGGTTAGGCTTAAAATGATTGCCTGGGGTTGTTAGAATGTATGAACATGTAAAGCAAGGGGTTTACTTCAAATGAACAAAAGACCACTTACCCAAAGATGACATCACTAAGATTAGATCCCCAAAGCCTGAGTTGAATAAACGATCATGTTGCCAAAACATTTCTCATGGTAAATATCCAGTTGACCAACATTTAACAAAAAAATACAATGCACTATCTCCAACTTACTCAGTTGGGGGACTGCACCCCCACACCCACCCTCAGTAAATATACCAACTCCAGGATCACACTACAGGGGGGAAAGGGCAAATTTCCCCATGTTGACCAGCTGGATACTTACCGTGGGAAATGTTTCAGCAACATGGTCATTCTTCAACTAAGGTTTCAGAGATTTTGTCTCAGCGATGTCATTTTCAGGTAAGTGGTCTTTTGTTCACTTGAAGTAGACCCAAAGCAAGATTATCTCTAAATGTGACAAATGTAATTTTGATAATGGATGCAATGGGCAAGAGGGTTAGTAAATACCTCTCAACTGTACAGATTTTCACAGAATGTCCAGATTTTTTCTTCATATTTTTGGTCTGTTTCTCATAAAAATTGTGCTTTTCTGGCAAATCATCTTGGTTTGAAGTCAGCAAATAATGACAGCCACTTGAGTTTCAGACTTCATACCCTTCAGAAAATTCATGCTAATGCAAAATCTGTTATTCCATCAGTTTTCTAAGTTTGTAAAAGCAATACTTTAAACGTGTCCGTATTTTTGTGCCTTAGTCCCCCCATTATTTATGGCTTTGTCCAGATTTCTTGCTTCAAGAGGTTGAGAGATATGGATTAGTTAAATTGCTAAAAACACTTCATGGACTAAACAGTTTCATTGTGGTTACTATGGTGACTGTGTAATGATATTCTACATGTATTAAATGTATAGAAAAAAAATATCCCACGCTGTATGTACATTTTATTTTGAAGGTCCCAAAAGCTTTATTTACTGTTATGTTTCTGCCTCTGACTGAATTAGAACAAAATGCATTAGGAACATGTTTCATTGTATATAGAATGATATTGTCAACCTGCTACAAATGATCAATAGAATACTTTTTGTAGCACATACAAAATGTTTTGTGTTACTAAAATTAATATTTTTGGGGTTTGATTATTTTTTCTTAGTTTATTATTAATTGTCAGAGTTTTAAAGTGTTTGCATATTTCGTAAAAAAGAATACTGTCAATTAAAGCTTTAAGACTGAAAGCTGTCCTGATTAGTACATTGTACAACATAATAGCATCCAAATTATAATATAAATTTCACTAGATAAAGTCAAGTATTATAGAAACCAGAGGGCATTACAGAGCCAGTCAAGATGCCTGCTTAAGCCCAAAAGCTCTGGACAGGGCTTGTAGAAATGTGGATAAAAATAGTGCTCATAGGGAGAAAGAAAAAAACCCAGAAGGAAAGATGAGTGAGCAGGAACAAAAGGACTCTGTTTTTAGACCTGCAAATAAGGAGAAGCAATTTTGCATTTTGTTTAAAAAGGTATTCACAGTAGCCTAGGATGTGAGCGCCTTGAAACAACCAATAGAACAACAACAAACAGAAGTGGAAAGCCTGCAAGGGAAGCTGTAAGATCAGTAGGAAGACAATGTAACAATTTAAGCTGAGCTACAGGAGCAGATTCACAGGATACAGGAACTAACAGGCATAATAAAAAGTAAGAGAGAAGATAGATGATCTTGAGAATTGTCCAAGAGTAACAACAGGATAATTGGAATAAAATAACAGATTAGCAACGGTAAACTGGAGCAATCTGTAATGCAATAATTACACAAGAAATTTGTGATTGCAGGAAATCAAGAAACACTAATAGACAGTGTCAGTCGTTCGTCTCTATCAAATATGACAAGAAGGCTGGGGTTTTTGTTTAGATGCTTTAATACATAGAAACGTGTCAGGATGGATAGCAGCATCATAAAATATGAAAGAAATAGTTATCAGACAGACCTTACATACACACATGCTTACATCGCAACTGCTTACTACAAAATGGCAGCCTAGCTTGCAAGTGCTCAGTATTTTTACACTTGTCCACTTGTCCAAGCCCTTGGATAGCTTCTTAAAGGTATAAACACACATACTGATCTACATCCTCCCTCTTAAAAAGATTGCCCTATGAAAAAAACAATATCAGAGCTAGACATGCATTGCTCTATATATCAGAAACAAAACACAATGTTCATGTCCAAGTTGCTTCGTATCTGCTACAGGGTTTAGAGATTTGACCATGTCTCGTAACATAACGATATGGACCAATCTTAGCAACAGGGACAGTCTGCGGTGCACAACTCATATCAGGAATTTCTAGATTCATCACAGGAACAGGAATGTCTTCTGGAACTGGAGCACCGGACAACTCACTCTGAGATTAAGAGTCTTTCTCACAGGATATGTTGTGTGTTATAGTCTCAGGCACCAGTCTTAAATGTTTCCAATTCCACCTAAAAACTGCTCCTTCTGATTCCACAATGTATGGTCTCAGCTCTGGACCAATATTCTTTGCAATAGCACTCCAGTCACAACCTCTGGACATCTGCATCCTTATCACTTCTTCACGTAATGGATTGAGCGGTTTGCTGGTTTTAGGACTTCTGGGTTAGGAGTTTCTTCAGCAGATTGGCTTTCACTAACCTGTTGCTCTTGACATATGGAACCAACAATTAAATACTGATTGGTAATGTGGTTCTAGTTTGTCCCGACAGAAGTCTCTGAGCAGGTGAACCAAGATGTTTATGACGAGGAACATTTCTGAGATTCAAGAGATTTAGGAAAACATCACTATTCTCTCATTTTGACTTCTCTAGCAACTGCTCTGCACTTTGAACTGCATGTTCTGCCAAACCATTTGATTGTGTGTACTTGTGACAGGAGTAAAGTCCCATTCTTCAGCAAATCTTTTGAACTGTTGGCCTGTAAACTGTGTGCCACTGTCAGAATTAACTTTGTGTGGACTGCCACTGACTGCTAAATGACGTTTCATCTTAGTAATGACAGTGCTTGATGGTAGGTTGGGAAGTAGGTCAGTCTTGAACCAACTGGAGTAACAGTCTAACACCAAATAATGATGACCATTTCACTTGAAGATATCAGTGGCTACTGTCGTTCCGCAATCTGGTTAAGCTGAAGTGGTTCCTTCTGTTGATGTGGCTTAGTACTATTACACACTGAACAAGATGAAAGTGTTCTGTCAATGTCTTGTGACATAGAAGGCCATAATACTAGAACTCTCACCCTTCTTTTTGTAGATTCAGTTCCTGAGTGACCATGATGCAAGACAGTAATGTACTCTTGTTGCAAGGACTTTGGAACAATTACTTTTGGACCTTTCATAACGATACCTTTGTCAGCCCAAATCTCATCTCTGTATGAAAAATAAGGTTGCACTTCTTGAAGTAAACTAGATTGCTTTGACGGCCATCCATGATTGATAAAGTAGCTAAGCCTCTGTAAAACCAGATCTGTGGTTGTGTAATCTCTCAGCTCATCAAGACATATGGAAGAAAAATTTCTCACTTCCATGACTTCAAAATCAAGGTTCTCATTCTCATGCTGTTCTGTGTTTTTTCTGGGCAATCTGGACAATGTATCAGCAGTATAAAGAAGTTTGCCTTTCTTACAGACAAGACTGAAATTATACTTTTGCAATCGCAGCATCCTACATTGCAGTCTGGCTGGGGCTGGGCTTTCTCAAGATAGCAACTAAAGGTTGGTGGTCTGTTTTGATCTGGATAGGTCCACCATAAACATAATCATGGAACTTTCAACATGCAAACACAATTGCCAAAAGCTCTTTCTCAATCTGGGCATACTGCATCTCACTTTGGGTAAGAGTTCTTGATACACAGGCAACAGGTTGATCCTCTTGTCGAATGACTGCTCCTAGACCAAATTTCGAAGCATCACAGGATAGTGTAACTGGCTAGTGAACATCATAGTATCTGAGTGTTGGTGGACTGGCAATTCTCTGTTTCAAGACTTCAAATGCTCTTTGGTGTTGCTCTAACCAAGACCAGGATACAGCTTTACGTGTCAGCTCTCTGAGTGGTGCTGAAAGCTGGCTCAAGTTTCAAATAAACTTGCCTAGGTAGTTGACCATGCCATGAAAATGTTGCAGGGCTTGAATATTGTCTGGAGCTGATATCTCCAGAATGTCTGTTTGTTTTGAAGGGTCTGGTCATAAGCCTGTACTCATAAAGAAATGACCAACATAAGTAACTTCTTGTAGCCTGAATTTGCATTTCTGTGCACTGAGCTTAAGATTCACTTGATTGCTCTTTCCAGAACTTTTCTGAGGTTTCTGTCATGCTCAGCTTCACCATTACTTCCTACTAAAATGCTGTTGACTATGATACCACAAGGATACCCAGAAAAAATTTTCATTGCTCATTGAAAGACTTCACTTGCACAATTTATCTCAAATGGCATTCTCAAAAATCTGTACCTGCCAAATGGAGTCCTGAAAGTTCTGAGCAAAGATGATTTTTTGTCAAACCGAATATACCAAAATGAACTCTTTTCATCTAAGACAGAAAAAATAGTGGCATTTGGCATCAAATCTGCGACTTCTTCAACTGTGTGCATTGGATGATGAGGTCTTTTCAATGCTTTGTTCAAATCTCATGGATCAATACATATTCTGATGTCATCTGAACTTTTCTTATGAGCTATCACCATGGAAGATACCCACTCAATTGGAGTTTCAACTGGACAAATCGCACCTTGTCACACCATTTTATTTAACTCAGCTTTGACTCTGTCCTGCATGAGTATTGGAACTTTTCATGCTGGCCTGATAACTGGATTGACCTCTGGGTCTATCTTCATGGAGTACACAACTGAAAGTTTGCCTAGTTTGTCTTGGAAGAGATCAGCATAGGTAGAAAAAAATGTACTCGGCAAAATTAGAGTAGTGGTCTTTCAAACTAACATGATGGACTTCCTTATTAAGTGAAAGCAGTCCCATTTTCAAAGTGTCTCTGAGCCTTAATAATGACTGGACATGCCTCTTGACCATATAGAATAAAAAAATCATAACTTTTTCCAGCAGAGTAACATGAAAGCACTACTGAGCCTTCGGTTCCAATTTCTTCACCTCCATAAGCAGCAAGCTTCACACACATGCCAAATCAAACCTTTCACCTTTACACACTCTGGCAAATGTTTCTGCTGACATAACATTGCACTTAGAACCTGTATCAAGTTTGAGCCCCATGGGTTTGCCATTTATCTGAACAGTACTAAATACTTCATTCTTTGTCCTTAAATCTATTGTATTGACTGTTTCATGAAGCACTGACACACCATCAACATAAAGAGTAGAATTCCCACTGTCTAACTGATCAACTCATTTCTTAAAATGTTCCCTTTTAATAAAATAATGTGGGCCTTTTGATTTACAAAATCATTTGAAATTATTCCATTTATTACATTTGTGGCATAGTTGACCAAAAGCTAAAAATTTTCCCTTTTTGATTCATGACTTCCACCACAATTATGACAGTTGGCAATAAAAGTAGGTTGGGCCACATGCTTTCTGTTTGCTGACTGACTCTTATGCTTCACTGAGACTGTGCGAGTCCCAGAGATCACCTTAGAACTTGCTAGAAAGCTCTGGGGTTTACCAGTGAGTGCTGCAGGTGTTACAGTTGCTGCCAGGTGCTTGGGCCTGTTTCTTTTAATAACATGCTGCATACTATCAACATGAGCTTTATCACTGTGCCTTCTAGTGCTGTTCTCATTTGTAAGTATATTTATGTGCTTTTCTGTAAGCTCAAATATCTGACAAATCTCAATGGCCTTATTCAAAGTTAAATCACTGTCACAAAGCAAAACCTTTCTCACAACATCATCTTTTATACCACACACAAGTCTGTCCTTTATCAATTCATCCCTTAAATCACCAAATCTGCACATTTTAGCTTTATTTCTCAGGTCTGTTATATATGTTGCAAAAGTTTCACCAGCCTTTTGGTCCCTTGTATAAAATAAGTGCCTTTCCATTGTAATGTTTGTCTGGGGGTTACACATTTCTCTAAATTTACGTATTAAGCATTCTGCGTCCTCCCTTGACTCAGCCTGTACAACAATATTATGTTTTTTCCCCTTCTCCTGTATAGATAGCAGGTGCATACACAAATGAACGCTCCCCTTCTATGGCTTCTAACCCAGCTAAATTAAGAAGAGTACATGCCTTTGTACGGATATCTTTATCAGAAAATGCAGACTGTATGAAAATGTTGTACTCTTGCTCAAACACTCTCCAGTTCTCAGCAATATTACTGTAAAACACAAGTGCAATGGATTTTCGAAATCCATCTGCCATGCCCACAAAGTATACACAAACACACTGAAAATATGGCCTTTGTAATTATGTCAAACAGTTTTATGAGCTTATAATAACATTCAAATACACAATAAACTCTTCGAAGTACTGTACTTAGTGAAATATACTCTGTAATGGTTGTACTATGCAAAATATGCCCTGTAATAGCTGTACTTCTGTGAAATAGCTTTACTGTAACATTGCACAAACGTGAACACTTTATACAATTCTGATAACTCAGATATCTTTGCTTAATATAAAAATGTGGTCATCTCCCTTTACTTTATTTGTTTTATGCAATTTGGACTTTATTTCAAACATTTTCTGTAGTAATTTGAATATTTTTATCAATATCGTACGTCTGTTTATGTAAAAATTATTTAGAACAATTCTGTACACCTCATTTCACATTATGCAAAAAGAAATAGTGCTGAGCAAGTTTTAATACCTGAAATTCATTTCTGACCTGTTTTGCAAAGTTTATACATTTTAGGGATGATTGGCTCGTGTATATTCCTCCAGCTCTAAGCAAGTGCCACTAGACATTTTACCCAAGCTGCCTTCAACTTCATGCCCCTTGGATATGTCAGTTTCTAATTCATTGTCCTTTAGACATGCCTCTTCTGACACCATGTCGCTCGTTCATCTCTAACACATATGACAAGAAGGGGCTTTCACTTAGATACTTTAATACATAGAAGTACATCAGGAAGGACAGCAGCATCATAAAATCTGAACAAACTAGTTAAGAGACAGACCTTACATACATACATGCTTATATCTCAATGCATCTATATTACATAATTGAACTTTTAAAAGTTCGAACGTCATATGGTCAACACCATATGAATGAACTTTTAAAAGTTCGAATATGTAATAAAAAAAATAAACCAAACAAAAACCTACTTGAATGGTTTAAGCAGGGGGGGAAAGCCCCCCCTACACCACCCCACATGGAGGGATGTGCCCCCCACACCCTCCCGCTCTTTAAATATACCAACTCCGAGATCACATTACAGTGCAGAAAAGGGAAATCTTCCCATTCCGCACTGTACGGGATCTCCGTTGAAACATTCGAACTTTTAAAAGTTCGATCATATGGTGTTGACCATATGACGTTCGAACTTTTAAGAGTTTGACAACACTATATAGACCCTATCTCAGCTGCTTGCTACAAAATGGCATTCTAGCTTGCACATGCTCAGTATTTATACACTTGTGCAAGCCCTTGGATAGCTTCTTAAAGGTATATGCACATATTGATCTACAGAAAGTATATAACACAGTCAGCAGAAAGCAGCAGGAGAAAGTCAACTCAGGCATGTGCTGGCATGTTTCCATTCTTTGCAGTAAAAAATAAAGTAATAGAGCAAGCAAAAAGTCTTAAAATTATTTCATTTGCAGAGATGTAAATAAAACTTGTCAATTATTGCAAGGAAGTGTTCTGTAAGAGAAGGAAAGCTATGCCGAAAGTATTAAATGAACTGAGAATATATGAAACAGCTGTAAGGCTGAAATACCCTGCAATTCTGGAAGTGCAACAGGAAGGGGGATGATTCGGGGCACATAACATGGAGGATGTTCAAAAGTTCAAAACAATGGATCTGTATCATTTAATACATTCTGCCTATATGGTTCTAAGAGAACAGGCAGCTAAACAGCCTAGGCAGTCAAAATCTGAATTGTCTGCAAGACATTGACTGGGAGAGCAATCTTAAATGTGGGAGACATGATGCAGAGACACTGGAAGGATGTGCAATGCTACATTCTGAAACCCCTGCAGGGAAGAAGAGAAAAGACCAGGAAGTACAGAGGAGCTGCATCCAAGTAAAAGAGATGAGCAGGAAATAAAGAAATCCCAAAGGTAACTACAAGGAGATGATACAAGAGACAGGAAGGTAGAGGGAAACAAGTGAAATAGTCATATCAAAGAGGCAGAAGAACAAGAAGCCTGTTCCAAGGAATATTTAGGCATACAAAAACAGAGAAAGAAGCAAGAGTCCAATAAGGGAGGACTCAAAAAAGATGGGAGAATGGTGTGTGGTTTTGGTGTCTCAGAGGGAACCTGCTGAACAAATGAGGGACTAAACATACTGGATAAAAGTATTTATGATGGATGATGGACTTGAAGAGGTAGAAGGTAGGACTATACAAGGACTGAAACTGACCATAGAAAGATAGAAACAAATAAGTGAAAGGAATGGACACTGAAAGGCAGGTGACTTTGAATGGTGTAGGCAGAATGTATTAAATAATACAGATCTTTACCTTGTGAAACATGCCCACAACCTCAGAACTTTACAATCAGATTAACTGAATTGACTCCGGGAGCAATGATGGGTTCTGCAATCAAGAGGAGCAAAGGGATAAGCCTCCTTGGTAAGGGATTTATTTTTCATAAATGCTTAATGATGTACAATACACTGGCTGAATGTATGTCTTTTAAAAAGCAAATAATTATTGCTGATGTACCAACTAGATGGCATGAAAAGGAACGCATGGAGGAAACAAGGGCAAAATAAGATAAAAAAAACAACTCACAGACAAATGTTAAACAAAAGAGCTGTGATATATATGCAGCTTAACAAAGAAAAAATGCAGACAAAACATGTTGGACACAAATTAAGCTATCACACCAGCATACCAGACTGATGAGCAACCATGGAGAGGGCAGGCCAATGAATGGGGATGCTGTAATATAAAAAGATTGTGACATCAGTACTAGGTTGACTTACAGTATACATGTTTGAGGGATTCTGTAAGGGAACAAAAGAAAGTCTTAAAAGCCCCATGTCCAAGGGCATATCCATACACATGCAAGAGACAAAAGACAGGGACACAGAGGCTGGAGATGGGGAGGGGTCATCCCAGAGTATGCAGCTGCCAGAGAACACAATGTTCAGCTCAAAAGGTAGGCCTTGGTATCCTCTAATATGAAAAGGGATAAAAAAATTAAATTAATGTGGTTCAATTCATAAAACTATAACTCATAATTGATTGTCAAATAATTAAAATCTACCTTTATGAAATGAATCAAAGTTCCCTCCCACCAACCTGTTATAAATGTTTAAAATGAGGTGAGTCAGAGATGAACATGCAAGCATTCTTACAATATTATAGTTTAACACCGCTGTATGTTGAAATGCAACTTTATACTATCAGAATGGAGATGCACTTTACATATAATATAAAATTAATAAGAAACAAAATAATATCATTGGCTTGCTCTTACAAGACTTTATTCATTACGGTTTGATGCATACATAGTAAGTTTTGATTCTAATGTTCAACATCATTCCAGTCTTGATAGGAGCAAAGATGCTAAGTCCTTTTAAAATTACATAACATTCAGTGACTCATAAATTACATCTACATGTCATTATTAGCTCTATGGCTATTTTTAAAACAATCTATTTCACTATCAAATAACATTTAACTAAGCACTCTGTGTTGATACAAAGGAAGTAGTTTCATTTTGTAACTTAGATTAATAATGTCTAGAACACATTAATAAAGACTAATATTACAAAACAGTTAAAGTCAAACATACCTGATGTTATGCCTGAGTACAGGAAGTACGTTTCTTCTGTGGATATTGTCAAGAGACCAACCTATTTGGTCCAGAATGGTTGTTTCTCCAAAATATTTGAAAACATCACTAATCTGAGTTGCAATAACCAGTATATAAAAACACTGCCCAATCAGCAAGTGAAAGTTATATATCAATACAAATGCATATTAGCTTTACAGAAGTTTTAATGTGGAAGTACTGCATTGCAAGTATCTACATTAATTAGTTATAGTTACTGTCTCTAAGGAAGCAATAAGCTAACAAATTATATACAGATAAGTAGACACAAGAACAGTAGCTAATGGAGCATCTAGCCTGACTTACAGGAATTAAGGCGTACTACTACTATTATGGTAGATAAAAGAGAAAGGCTTGTTTGAAGAACCCAGAATGCTTAGTATATTGAACACCAGGTATTAAAGAAATTAGCAGGTTATTTGAGCATTAGGAAGAGGGGATAAAATAAAGTGGACCTGTGGCTTAGTGGCATCCATGTGTAATGCTACCTCAACCTTTTTGTAGGTGAGTATTATATTCAAAATTGCCCATTGTGAGGCATCTCTCTGTATAATTTCTATAAGATCATCCAGTTACAACTTAAAATCTAATAATAATCAGAAACAGTGCTATTTCCTAGCTTGCAGCCAGCTACAGTGATGTCTCCTCACAAGTGCTGAGAGGTCTGATAGCTATACTGTGTCCAATATCAGGTTAGTTTCACTTATGGATAACTTCCCACTTTGTCTCTTCATTGCAAGTCCAAATGATTGATTGGCTCAACTGATGCCTCCAATATGTCCTGCCCTTGCAGAGTCTGTAAATAAGATGCTTGAGAGTGATGAGACTGGAAGTGCCTCACTGGAGGAAGTTTTGACCCCTCACTGGGATGCAGCTTTCTTGTATTGCCTAAGGTGACCCAGATGCTGCTAGTACTAGTGATGGAGGCTGTGGTATAGACAGCAGTAGGCAGAAATATGGGCTGTAAGGATGGCTTTCTGCAGCAGATTATGGGTTTACTCACCTCCAACATCTGCTATCCTCCCTCCTCCTGCCTTTCTTTCCCATTCTCATGGAGGTTTAATACCATCTCTGCAGATTCTCAGGGTTCGATCTCCAACTCTGCGTACTTTCTGCATGTGTCTCACTGCATTAATTGTTTTCTGCCAATATTCTACAACTCCCTTCCACCCTTCCTGCATTCCTCAGTTCTTTATCATTTTTTCTTATCTGACCTTGCACATTCTTTCCCTTATTGTTTCATAGATCTGTTTGACCTTTGCCTCTCTAACCCCTTCCATATTCTCTAAGATGCCATGCTCTCTCCTTTTTTTCCTTCCTTCCTTCCTTCCTGTGCCTTTCACCTGTTTCCCTGTTTGTATGCTCTTTTCAGGTCTCTCTGAGTACCAAGTAGGTCCACCATTGGGCCTCTGGTATTCTGTATTAACTCTTACATTCTTTTAAGTTTTCCCCCACTATCTTTTTTTCTCTGCAAACCAAATCTTCCTTTTGAGCTGTTCCCCTTCTCCTCCATATGCTTTCATTATTTTTCTCCATCTTTGACCCACACCTTCAGAGTTTTTGAGGTTTCCTTTGGCCATTTCAAGTACTTGAGTTATTTTACTGCTGTTTCATGCATGTCCTTTAACTCTTCATATCACCCTCTCCCTTATTCTGTTCTGCTTAACCTCCTTCTCATTTGTTTTGATCCAGTGAATGAAGTTACATGTCAGTGCATAAACTGGGATATGTATTAGCCTCTCACCCTTTTCCTATTCATTCCTCATTCTTGCCTTGCTCACCCGTTTTCCTTGCCTTTACTGGGTCTTTTTTTTTTTTGAGCTTTTCTCGCTGGGCCTCTGCTAAAACTGGGCTGCTACCCAGTCGGACTTTCCAGGCAATCAAATGTCAATAAATAGAAAACTAAATAAATAAATATTGACCCAGTCCTCTATGTCTTTTTGCATTTGTTGCAGCCTTTTGACCCTGTTGATCTATACTTAAATATTTCCAAGTAGATTTGGGATTATTGGAAGTATCATAATACCTAGTACATTAATTCTCCCAAACAATGCATACCATCATCCCCCTGGAGATTATCCCTTGTTTTTCCCTTTTGTCTCTCTAACCATGTTCCCAACATACAGCCCTCAGGACTTTGGGAACTCCATCTTTCCATCTTTTCCTAATGTTACTACCACTGTCTTTTGTTTGTTGCACGTCAGTTAAACCACTTCCTTAAACTTCTTGAGTGCCTCTTTTATAGTCTCTGTTATAGTTCCTATTGCTGCAACCACACTATCTGACATTAACAGTCATCTACATATAACATAATTAAACACAAACTGAGATTTTATCCCCTCATTTTCTTCAAGCATTGCTAAATTGCATCTGACTTCTACTTTCAGCTTTTTGATCACAAGTGTGAAATGGCCTGAAAATAGTATGGCTTAACCCCACCTCCTGCAATGGGAATAAGCTAAATGTATCACCACAGAAACCCACATAGCTTTCCCTCACAAGTGCACATTCTCATACACTGAAGTATTGTGGTTAAAAAGAGCATATGAACCAAACAGAGTACCTTCCAGTTAAATAACTAACTAACTAGCTAAGATTAATTCATTAAGTGGTCATTCTAAAGTCTTCTTATTCTCTTTTCAGTCATGACCTAGACAACAAGGTGAAGACTAAATCTGATATATAGATAGACAGATAGATGGATAGCTAGATAGATAGCTAGATAGATAGATAGATAGAGATAGATAGATAGATAGATAGATAGATAGATAGATAGATAGATAGATAGATAGATAGATTGTCAGTTTAATGTAGCCAGTCTGTCAGTTAGTCAGCATTCTTATGGAATGTGAAAGCAAATCTGTGTACCTGACAAAAAATATATGGACACAAGGAGAACATGAAAATTTAATACCAGCGATTAGAAACAACTCCATAACATAGTGTTATGAGTCATAAACCCTAATCATGGCACTGCCATAATGCCCAGCCTTTACATACTGGTTTAAAACATAGAATGACATTAAAATACAGTATACGTTACAAATACAAAACAAATAAGTAAAATTAAATAAGATGGGCAAATAAGTAGTTTGTTTATTTTGTATAAATCCTCCCACCATTTTAGGCAATTCCCAAGGTATTAAAACAGACCCTCCACCATCTTGGATCTGTCCAAGGTCTTAGTAGACCAGTCTTGAAGTTTTGCATGTAATATACATTTTTAAAGACCATTGAGAAATATTCACTAATAGGCAGTAAATGAGGCAACATGGTGTAGTGATGTACTAAAGTAAATTTAAGGACATGAAGATAACAAAGTGTGCAAACCAATTAGTAAAAACTATAAGAAAAAATGAGCCAAGCTAGAGTTTTCACTGTGTGATGCCTTAAACCTCCTGTAATAGAGACTCATGGGTTATTTGCATATATCCCATGGGCTTCTATTACAAGAGGTTTAAGGTATCACACACTGAAAACTCTAGCTTGGCTAGGTTTTTCTTATAGTTGTTATTAATTGGTTTGTCTGTGGGACCTTTTTATTTCCTGGTTTAGTTGCTAGTTGAGAACGAAGTGTGTGCAAAAGGAGACACTCAGCACTTAACCAAAGAATATTAGAAACTAACTAACCTGATATAAAAGAGTCAGGAAATAAACATGTCTATCATCTTATAACTGTCTGTCAATGTGAGGTGATTAGTAATGAGAAAGAAAAGGATACTGATGAGTTTGGGGACAATGTGTACTTTTAAGACAGGTGGGATGTCCCATCCTCTGGGCCAGTAATCAAGGAGCCTTAATCCTCACCACTGACACTGGAGAGGGGCATACACTTGGAAAAAAAACTAGATACAGTATTTCCAGATGCAGCTCTCTGCACCAAGCACAATTTCCCTTAAGACCACACGGGGAACACACTCAGTCTCAGGGCTGGGTTTCCCTCTCTCTCTCTCCAGGCCCCAGTAAGACTCTCTACTGGCACAGCTGTAGAGTTGAGTCCTAAGCCAAGTGTTCCAAGCCAAGTCCTCCAGTACCCTCCCTGTGAAAGCAGTGCTTTTTGTCTCTGCTACCTTTGCCTACATTATAAGGTAGTTATACTTCCACCAGTCAACTACTCTAAGGCTCTTACAAGGGTACCCAATTATACTGAGTAAAATGAATACTAATACAAATGGTAATGTTTGACCAATCCAGCAAGGCTTTCTGGAGTGGTCACAGTGTCACCAAATAAATACAAGTTCTCTCAAAGATTAAAATATTCTCTAAAAGACCAGCCACAATGAAATGTTTAAATACATTTAATAATAAATAATAAAAGAACATGAAAATACTAAATTTCTATTTACAATAAACACCAGAATTTCCTTCACAGAAAATATTAAAAATAATGCAGATGAAAAGGTTCACACAGATACAGAAAAACAATACTTAACTAACCTCACTATATTTTCCTGACTGATTTAAATACTTCTATTCCCTGGTTACTTACTAAAGCGAGGCAAGATGAAGTGGCTGAGTGGTCTTCCTTTTTTGTCAGGTTTCAAAAAACAGACTTTGCTGAGATGCCTGTCTCATGTAGTATTAAAACATCACTTCAATGCTGGATTACAGCATGACATCACACACATCTAGTCATTTGACTCTGGTTCCCACACTACCCCCTTTATTAGAAACTGAACCAGAATTTAGCACATATATGTTGCCATACACACATATAGAACTTTGCTAAGATGTGTTATAGCTCCTGGAAGCTATAAAACCATTTCAAAACTTCTACCTTTTCAGGGTAGCAATTAGTTCACCCCTAAGGACAATACAGTAGGATTCCTAGTCCTGGTTCTCATAGACATTTCATCTCTGGCTGCAATCAGAATTGTAAGATATAATATTTATGGCCTAAACCAGGTAATTTAATTTCTGACTATTTTCCAAAGTTAGCTGGACTGAGATTAACCTTTTCTCTTCCAGTATCCTCTGTAACAATATATTCATTTCAACAGTTACAATACAGTCTGACATACAGGTGTATTTCTTTTCTCTCCAGCTGGACCCACTGTTGGTACATTTTTAACACATGCAGATTTACAAATACATTTTCAGCATAAGCATCTATACAAATCAGTTTGATATACAAATGCTATATAATTCTTTACAAAACTCCAGCTAGCTATGCTGGCATATGTTACACATCCACTGTCCTACTTCTCCTGACATAGCTAGCAATACCTCACATCAACAGGTTTATATCAAGCCATTACATTCAGAGAAGGTTTGGGTGCTTTGGTAAATGTCAAAGTGAGGTATGATGTGGCTGTATGCTGTATCAGCATGCTTGTTTAAATGACAGTTGACCTGCAGGTTGCGTCCAGACAATAATACCCAAGAAGCACCACTGCAATCAAGTTACAAGGACTTTTGTACAGAAACGTATCCGTCAAACATAGTGGTACAAAATCTCTTCTGCTCTACACACCAAGCCATTGCTGCTTCTGCAAGATGGATTAGTGTTGTATACTGCAATGTGAGTCAAAGACCAACCCTGCAGCCTCAGTATAAGCAAATGGTATTTCTTCTGTGCTGAACTGTGACAGATACAACAGGGCTACTGATCCAAAGAGAACCTTTGGAAGAATTATAGCCTTTATATTCTGTCAGTCAACCTACCTTAATAGATGTGATGATAAGAAATATAGAATTGCTATGTGTCTGTATATAGTGCTAATATGTAAAATAGCACTGATACTTTAAGATGAATGTACAGCAATACTATTTTAAGAAGCACTATAGCCTATAATTCATTGAGTCTAGTGGTAGGTGGTAGTGTATTTGCAATAAGTGAACTGTTAACAGCATTCTTAATATGTTGCCATTTTGTATTACATTAAGCATATTCATTTTATTGCAAATGCTGGTGTATCCTAACATTATTGCTATTCAACATGACTGGGTAATCAGAGGTGTGTATCAAGACAATAGTTTTTAGAAGAGGCTAAGAAAATCGGTTCTCTTAGTTCTCTTTCTTTGGCTGCTCTCATTAGGGGTCGCCACAGTGGATCATCGGACCACAGAACGAGTGGCATACAGTTTTACAGTGTTGAGTTGTCAGCCCGGCACCCAGCCTTCCCAGAAGGCAGACACACACACACCCACACACACACACACACACACACACACACACACACACACACACACACACACACACACACACACACACACGCACACATGCACACACACACAAATCCACCCTAGGGCCAATTGGGAATGTCTAATCCACCTACACCATGTCTTGGGAACATGAGAGGAAACAGGAGTACCCAGAGGAAACCCATGTGAACACAGGGAGGACATGCAGACTCCATTCAGAAAGCACCCCAATCGAGAATTGAACCAGGGAACCTCTTACTCTGAGGCAACAACGCTAACTGCTGCACCACTGTGTCACCCAATTTCTGTTAGTTCCAGTGTTCCAATTTTTCAAATATAACCATCTACCTATTGGCCTAAAATTCTACCTAATCACTGTATGTTAAGTACAACCTCAGCTGTGATACCTTCTGCCACATTAATGATAAGTAACCCTCCACCACCCACATTACCAACATCAGCAATGGGATAGAGTTTTGTTTCTCAATGCAATGGCTAGTAGCTTATTGGGACAGTGCACAAAGCCAAATGAACACCCACAAATTTGTAGAGAGGCAGAGCTTTTTTTTCATTCTTGCTTATATGGCAGGTAGGTTAGTACCTGTAGCACCAATGCAAATTCAATTGTGTATTCACAGAAGGTGGCTTTTAAGCAGTGTTACTATGTGTGGTTTACATATATTGACGGCGCAGTGGTGCAGTGATAGTATTGTCACCTCACAGCAAAAGGCTCGCTGGTTCAATTCTCATCTGGAGAGCCTTTTGTGTGGAGTCTGCATGTCCTCCCTGTGTTTGTGTGGGTTTTCTCTGGGTACTCCGGTTTCCTCTCACATTACAAAGACATGTGTCTGGAGTATTTCTCCCTGGGCCTCTGCTGAAAATTTAATTCACTCCAAGTCAGACTTTCCCAGTAAATAAATGTTAAATAAACAAACAAATAATATATATATATATATATATATAGAGAGAGAGAGAGAGAGAGAGATAAAGAAGTTGTCTAAGAATGGAATCTTGCATGAAAGCTGATATAATCTGCTTGGGTTATAAGGTCTCATGTATCTATCTTACAACTTGCGTCCTACCATCAAGATAGCTGTGAACTAGCAGATAGGTGGCTTAAATATCTGTATTACTGCTGCAGGCATGTTCTTTCAGTGAAGGTGTGTTCCCCTATAATGTAAGTGATGCTAAATTTAGTTGTATTAGTGCCACTGCCAGCCTGAAATCCAGTCTGCATATCTGACAGTTAAATAGCAACATCTACACAAGCTAAGTATTTTTCATCAAGAGGCTCAGAACACCTGTGGGCCTAAAGGTACCCCAGTTGTCTATTGGCCTCTTTTCTAAAAAGTGCAATGATTTGCTCCTTTCCTTAGCTTAGGTTTTCATTTCTGCTGCTTTTCAAGATTCTGACAAGTTATAACAGGTATTGCTAAAGCTCTTACATTTCTACGTCTGGGATTTCAGTCCTATGATTTATAAGCAGTATATCACCTTTTTTCAGGTTGGTACTTTTCCAACATCTCTTGCTATGTGCTATCTCTGAACATATCTTACTTAAAATGTATCACTATAAGGCTAGAATAAACACTCCAATTACTTAAAAAGTATAATTCCTACAAAGAAGTGTTCTTTTATTTCTCGCAATGCCCTAGGGCTTTTTATCTGCTCAGTCATGCACACTGTTTATGCATTTTCTGGGATCTGAATACATTATGCTTTGAATTTCAGTACCACTTCCTTCCAGTATTTTACATGACAGTGTGAAATGATACAAAAAGGTGAGACATACACGATTCTAACAGTCATGGGAACTCACGTGTCTGTATCTGCTAACTGTGACACACAGCTGACTAGTAAACTGTGCAGGATGCCAGAAACTGATGATGTTCCTGTTCACAGCAATGAAATCTGTATGTGCAAATGATATACATATTTAAACGTATCCAAATAAACAGGGGTGTGAAGAACTGTGATTTTTCAATTATTCTGGCTACTTGTTAGCAAACTTCAAAATATTCTGTTAAGGCACTGTCAGTTCTGAAATTTTCTGTGATACGGTTTACATAATGAGTGCCTCTTATGGATTGTTTGCTTACTGGAACATTTCTCAGTGTACTTTGCACAGATCATGACCCAGATAAAACTTTCATGGGACCAGCGTTTTAATAGATTGCAGTGTGGACAAATGTTTACCTACTATTTTCATCCATGCTCAATACTCAGCTGGCCAGGAGTGTGCACACTCTGTGCAAGCCA
The DNA here is from genome assembly GCF_019279795.1 of Protopterus annectens. NCBI lineage: Eukaryota > Metazoa > Chordata > Ceratodontiformes > Protopteridae > Protopterus > Protopterus annectens. The sequence continues at coordinate 648,458,088 of NC_056729.1, read as the reverse complement.
CGTGTATGAGTAAAGAGAATTCAACTGTCAATCCAGTTCTGTATTTATCACATTAAGACTGCATGAAAGAATTACTGCAAACTGTATTGCACTCTACAGTTACTAAAAAGATGAAACTTGGTGTGCAACAACTGTATGCTGACAGGACAAGCTAGCCTGATTTTTTATGTTCAGGCATGAAAAGAGTGGTTCACACAACTATAATAAAACAACAAACATAACCTTTTGCACAGATTTAAACAATGAAGAACTTAAGGGCAAAATGTGAGCTACTGAAGTTTTGCATCATGCCTGTACTTTTTGCCCAGTGGGGTGAAGGTGTTTTCACAGAAACTAGTGCCTGTAAATTAAATTTGAACATTATTTAATTATAGATTTTTGGAATGTCTTGCAGAGAAATCCTGGTTTGAAAGCAAGTCAGCAAATCAGCAAATAGGGCAAAAGATAAGGAGGTGAGACAGCCAGGCTTCAGGGTCAGATAATGTAACTGCTACTAAAAAAGAAGAAGATGTAAGTGCCATTAGCAGTGAAAATGAAGCCCATTATTATTTAAAATTTCAGGTATTTGTTTTGGGTACTGATGACGATGTGTGCCGTACTTCTGGGAAATAACCAAAGAAGAGGGGAGGGAGAAAGAGGAAGAAAAAAACAATGAGAGAAGAAAAGTGAAATTAAGCACATACTGTGTCATGGAGTTATAGCAAGTAAGTGCAGAGAGACAGAAAAGAAAAGAGAAAGGTTACAATCATAAAGCTATAAAATAAGGAAGAGAGAACTATAGAGACAAGGTGTGTAGTGAATGGGTAACAAATATTTCACTACACCACTACAGCAGGAGAAAAATTAGCCTGACATACAAGAATACGTTAGTATTCTACCTCTTCTTAATAGTACCATACCTAAGATTTCTCCAGGATGAATTCATTCTGAAACAAACTGATGGATGCAGAGTGTAGAATATCACACATGGCCCCACTCCTGACAGTTTCCACACACATATACTCCAGTTAATGTCTGACCTACTCAGGTCTCTCATCAGAATTATCTCACCATTTATTTTGTCATTCTAAATATTCCTTGTATCACTGCCTAATGTTTCCATCTCCCTGAGAACTAAAAACTGCAAATAACCACTCTGAGGCTCTAATTGCATTTTCTGTCTCCAGAGTGACTTTTAGCATCTCGCTCCCTTATTAATCTATTATCTGTTAGCATTTCCCTTATGCAAACAGATGTCACCCCACCAGTGTTAGCCTCTCTTGTTTCCTAAGCACACTATTAAGTCTGGTATGCTGACATCCCAATGTGTTTCTCAATGTACATTGTTTTGGTGACTGACGTTATTCAGACACCGGTCCTCTTTCAAGTCAAAGGGGAGGTTGGTTGGCATACTGGTTAAAGTTTTTATCTCACAGATATAAGGTACAGAATTTGATTCTGACCTCTAATTATTGGTTAGGCTTGTAACAGTCCACAGACTGATAGAGTTTGAGGGCATCATACATAAGCTATCTGCCCTGGAAGTCAGTATCTTCCATTTTCCAGTACCTTTGTCTATTTTACCTCTTCTCTGTTATGTTTTGAGAGTTTTAATAAATTATACTTTTCTTTATCTGCTTTACTGTCATTATGTCTGATTTTAGCAATAATTCATGACCTGGTGTGGGTAAAGCAGGATTTACCCAGGGTTAGCATGATTAAACAAACCCAACAGTGGGTAAATCCAGCATTATCCACTCCCAGTGGATTATTGCTATTATCCAATGACATTATTTAAATCTGTACCTTTTCTAAATAACGTTATTGCATGAAAAGTGTTTAGTGCTCTTCTACCGCATTCTGGTAGTCTGCATGCTCTGTCTGTATATGGGAATACCGTTGCACAGAAAGATGTTGCCACAATGCAAATAGAAGATGACTGACTAATAATTGGCTTAGTTTCTGGTGTCATTCTAAGGTGCTGCAATATTTGTCAACATGGAAAGAGATGAAACAGACCACATTGCTTTGCTAGGGATGGTCTGCACGTCTCTCCTCCTTCCCCATAGTGCCTTTTTAGGCAATGCCAAACTGAAAGGACTTCTGACATAGCAAATCAAAACCAAGAAATATAAAGGTACTACTTGCTCAATGCTGGGAATCTAAACAAAAAACTCCACTCCCTACAAGCTCTTCTCACCTGGAGAATGCTCACATCTGTGCAGTCATTGAGACATGGTTTAAAGCCACAGAGACCACGCCAGCAGTGCAAGGCTATAATGCCTTCCACACATTTAGACCAACTACTACAAAGACAGCGACTAAATGTGGAGGTGTCCCTATTTACATCAAAAATAAATATATCTCAAGGCTGGTCAAACAAGGCAATCCACTTGAGCTTCTAAATGTTCAAAACATCATAGGCAAAGTCCCATACCACTTCCTTGTAAGATATAGGTCCCTCTCTATGACCCAGGAAACCCATAATATAACTTTAAACTTATTTATTTTATTTATTTATTTATTTATTGTCATTTCTTAACCGGGTTAGTCCAACTGAGCCAAAGGCCCATTTTCAGTGGAGACCCGAGGAGAAAAGCTCCAATTACAAATTAGTCACAGAAAAAATAATTACAATCTTACAAAAAAGGGAAATTACATCTCAAAAGAGTTTACTACAGCAGAAAAGTAGTTTCACACTAAAAATGTTTTGTTCAAAAATTGAAATGAAAATAGTGTACAGTATATACATGATGGTGAGGAAACTAGGGGAAAAACATATGAGTTATGTATACATAGCGGGGACAGGAGGAGAAAAGCTAGGGGAAAACAAAGTAGTTATTTACACATAGAGGGAGCTGAAGGAGATTTCCAAGGAAGAGGGGTAAGGTGAGAAAGGAAGAGATAAAATGGTGGGTAGAAGGAAGAGGTTGTAAGAATTCAGGTAGGAGCTAGACATGAGCAGGACCAGGTGTTCTGTAGGTATTGCTTGAGTGCTAGTTTGAATTGTGATTTATTGGAGATATGCCTTATGATTTCAGGAAGGGCATTCCAGGAGTGAACAACTGAGTATTTATCTAATGATTTACCAATGTTTTTAGAAGGTTTGTATATGTCCAAGAGATGTTTATCTGATGAGCGAAGTTCACGTCGGGGGTTATATAATGATACGAACTTGGAGATAGAGGGGCAAGATGTAAGGTTGTAAATGATTAAGTGTATTATAAGGAGCTGTGGAAGGAGAAGTTGATTTGTGAATTCTGGTCACTGTAAGGATTTCAGGGCAGGGTAGTGATGGGATTTATAGTTATATTAAATTATTGGAAACACTCACCATCCAACCCAATACCATATTTATGGGCAACTTTAATTACCCTACTATTAACTAGGAATCCTATATGACACCAAATATACAGGCACAGGGATTTCTGGATTGTGTAAACATAAACTCCCTAGACCAGATTGCCAATACACCAATCAGGGGTTCAATCATACCAGATTTGGTCTTCACTAATATGGGAGAGTGCTCCACACCTTCTAGTGTAATGTTCTCTCTGGTAAGATCAGACCACACAATGGTCTCCTTTGAAGTAAAAATAAAACCTGGAACCCCAACTAACCCTGGAATATTCAGGAACTACTCTAAGGCTAACTTCCTACTATTAAATAATAGCCTGGCAAAATTTCAAGCACCTGAGAACACTGCTACCTACAAGGAACTGTGAACAGAAATCCTATACAATCATGTTAATACCTGCATAAAGGCAGCTGTTTGTTTGTTTGTGTCTTTCGGCTTTTCCCAGTTAGGGGTCGCCACAGCGGAACTCCAGTCCGATAATGATTGGTAGTTGATTTTTACATGCCAAGTTACGAGCCCTGACACACAACCTTCAACGAAGGTACGCCCATTCACGCATGTCTCCACGCAGAATGTACCTACCAGAAAGAAGTACAGAATTAACTGAAAAAACAAGCTACCCTGGTGGAATCACAACATCAATAAACTGTATAACAGAAAGAAGAAAACCATGACAAAAGTTAGGAGGTACAGCACCCAACTGGATAAAAGTCCTATCATCAAACTAAACAAACAACTCAGAGGACAAATAAAGTTTACCAAAGCCAAAATTTGAAATAAATTTTGCCTCCCAGGTCAAGGATATTAACAAGTCATTTTTTAGCTATGTCTGCACCCTCAAAGACAATACACAATTGTGTACAGAGTACATTATTAATGGAGCTGCCTATACTGAGCCAGAAGATATAGCAAACCTACTGGCCAAAAAAAATCAGCTCTAACTTTACCCCCTCCCCATCAACCTTCCCTCAGGAAATACCATCAAATAGAACTCCCCTGTTATCACTAGGGAACAGATGCTTAATGCTCTCTCTCTAAGGCCAAGAACAATGCATCAATGAGGCCATACACTATCCTAGGATGCCTTCTAAATAGCATGGCCTCTGGAATTGCTATTTAATTAGGCTTTGTGCCTCATGAATGAGATAAGCAACATTCAACCCTCTGCACAGAGTTCAGCCATCTACAGACCCAGGAAACTACAGACCCATAAGTCTCACTAGTCTCATATGCAAAGCCATGGAATGAATTATCATGGCAATGATCAATAATGACATAGGAAACCTCTAGACACGGGACTCAACCTAGTTTGGTTTCGTCAGTGCAGGTCATGTCTACTCAACCTGGTGAAATTCTTTGAGAAGGTTACCAAAGCAATGAATGAGGGCAAATGGTTCACACTGCCTACCATGACCTGACCAAGCCATTTGACACAATACCACACTCAGCATTGTTGACAAACTCAGGAGGTTAGGTATAAACCCTTATGTCATCCAGTGAATAGCCATCTGACTCAAAGACAGGACCCAGGAATCTAGAATTTGGGAATCCACCTCTGTAAAGAGGCCAGTCACAATTAAAGTTCCTCAAGGATCAGTCCTGGGACTGCTCCTTTTTTAGCATTTACCTCTCTGAAGTCAAGACAAATGTCACTGGCCTCTGGCAGACTAAATTTGCAGATGATTGCAAATTAGGAGTGGTCATAGAATCCACACTGATACAAATGTTCGCTAGGAACAGCTGATACAGACAAATAACTGATGTTAGAACCATTGACTTAAGCAAAATGCCAAGAAATACATATCAGTATCCTTCAGGAAGTCATCCACACCTGGTAACTATCATATTGACAACACACCCCTAAAGGTTGACCCTGTAGTCAGGGACTGAGGACACATAGACAGCAATCTAGCCTTTGAGCATCACATGCCCATGATGGAAATCATTCTGTGCTGTACAATTTCTAAACAAAGGTATGGCATTTAGGTCCAAGGAGGTCATTGTTCCACTGCATTCAGTATTCATCAGACCTATCATTGAATACAATGCCCTCCTTTGATATGTACCTAATCAGGCATATACAAAAACTGGAATGTCCATAGAGGTTCCTCACTTAAAGAATACAGGGATCATAGGATAATAGGATCATAGGATCATATGATTATAGGAGGCTACTAGGCTAACAGCCCCAGGGCCCTTACAAGCCTAGCGAAGTTCAACTCACATTCCCAAGGGTCTCTGTGTCAAGCAAACACTAAAATCAGCACCTATTGCCCCTGTCTAACAGGGACACAGGTGAAACCCCCGGGGGGAATTTCTGGTTACCTATCCAATCACCCAAATTATGCTTAAGTAGGCCCAACAAGGAGGCTTTGTTTAACAAGAATAAGAAGCTTGGGGCATAAGTAAAATTTCCTGTGTAGACCACTCAAGGCTCTATCCCTGTATTCTGTCTCCTACAGGCTGTTGAGACAAGGTCTATGCCTGGCATACAAAGCATTATTAGACCACACCCTAATGGACCTCCTGCATATCTGGAAAACAAGCAGCACAAGACCTACCCATTTTAAAGACTTAAACCTTGCCTGTGATTTAAATGGAACCTGCTGGAGAAACAGGTATATATCCCAGAGACTACCCTTTTTCTGGAACAAGCTCTCCATCCAAGTGAAGCAGAGTTTCTCCCTAATCCAATTTAAGTGTAACTTGGACAATTGGATGGAGAACAGGAAATGCATCCCTGGTTTGGCACCTATGTCTCTAATGGATACAGGTAGCCTGTAAATGGCTCCTCTCCTAGTCCCCTGTTTGTAAATGTTTCCTCCCTCAAGCCTTTGCTTACACTTAACAAGGATATCAGAATTTGCTAGAGATTTGGGACACATGGCTAGGCCATTGTTGTTGTTAGCTAAGTCCACACCTATGAACCTATGAATATGAAGACACTGCTGTCTCTAATACCTTTATCTCGTACAATGGGCCTGAACATATTGTAAGCATTGAAACCCTGCATTGATGGGGCACTCTCAATGGTCTTGAACCAGGTCTCTGTGATGATTATATGTATATCAATGTTTTTTCAGGGTAAGGAGTGCTTATAGGAGTGGAATGTTTTTATTATGGCTGCTAGTGTTGAGCAGCAATACCTTCATGTTATGCAGATTCTGTTTTGTTATGTTGAAAGTCCTTGAGGATTGATGCTGCCTAAAAAAAGGCATTATGGCAGCAGACAAGGTTTTAAGCAATATACAAAAGCCTTGGAGAGGCAGGTGCAGGCTATCCCTGGCAAAGCAGTTAGGGCTGTCTACCATGTCCTCCCAAAATGATAAGTATTAAATCCCCTTAGAGTGACATCCAAAGCTAAGACAAGTGTTGATGTCAATAATCTTTTGTTCATATTGCAGGATCATTCTTGGTAAACTGCTGCTCAAGGCTAGGTTCATACTTGCCTCGAACAAGTATTCTGAGAGGTCCATCATGCCATTCTTAATATAGTCCAGGGAGGTACAGCTCAAGTCATTTATATCCATGTGTTCTGTGACAGTGTCATATGCATACTGGTGGTGCAGGGACCTGAGTGCCTGTATGATGTGGTGAATCCTAGCACTTAACAGTCAATTGATCATGACCCTCTCCATGCAGTGCCTGGTGAATAGTGCATCTGTATGTCTCACATTGGAGTCATGAATGCGAAAGAAAAGTAAAACAAGTTGAAGTACAGAGAAATATTGATAGTTATGCATACCATGGGGTTTTATTTTCTTTTTTAATTTCTCCAAATCTTTTTGTTTTTAATACCATGATGGGAATGGACCCCATTCCTAAGTCAAAGTATAATTAAAGTTCATGAAATTAGTATTGTTTCAGTCTTTAAAGCCAGCCAGAAGTGTTTGTTGCAGTACCTGCAATGTGCCCAGTAATGGCTCCTGCAATTCATACAGAGTTACATGAATCAGTAATGTATCTAAATACGACTGTAGATTGTTTTTGATAAGACCCGTTGTTCCAACTACTATTGGAATTGTCTCGGTATCTTTCTTCCACATCGCTCTCATTTCTCCCTTCAATGCTATTTTTGTCTTCTTCTCATGGACCACTATATCTCGTTTTCTAGCATCTGTCTTTTGAACTGTTGGTAATGGGTGATCCCATGTGATGTAGACCTCGTCATTTTCTATGATGTTTTGTGTCTCATCCTTCCAGTGTTTTTCAGCTACTTCAGTACCATAATGTTTGCACAATCCCAAGTGCAAAAGACTTGCCACATTATTATGCCTTTCAGTATACAGTCCTTCTGCCATTAGTATGTCAGAATTAACAACAAGGTATGCAGTTGTTTCCAATTCTGTTTTACAAAACCTACATTTGTCTGTTTCTCCCACATATTCAATGGACTTTGTAAACCAATGTGTACGTAGTCCACTGTCTTGGGCCACCAACATTAATCTTATATCTTTTGGTTTGAATTCACCTCTCCTTAACCATTCCTGGATTTGATCCTGATCAACATGAGGCTGTTCTAGGAGTTTTCTATACCTGCAACTATATTTATACATTTTCCACATATCTTTCCTTCTCATCTGATCCTTCACCTTATATTATTTCTTTTGTTTTTTGGCACATTCAGTTGCTGCCTGATTTTTATCTACTTCTGTTTTGATTTCTATTCCCACTTGACGCTAATATGCTTCTGCTAGACTAAGTAGAGAAGTCTTCTGAGATTTATTCTCCTCATGTTTCAAAACTTTCACTATGTTTGGGTCTTGTGAGGTGAGCAGATATTTACGCAGTTTCAAGTTTACAGATCTATACATGTAATCAATTTCAAGGAGGTCCATACCTCCTTCCGAACGGGAAATATATAATCTTGGTATGTACTGATTTTTATAAATCATTTGGTGAGCATGAAGCATCCTTCTTGTTTTCCTGTATAATCTATCCAACACCTTTTGGGGCCAGTTAATCACTCCAAAACTGTAAGTTAGGACAGGAAGAGCAAATCGGTTTATAGCTTGAACTTTGTTCCTAGATGTCAACGCTGTTTTCAGTATTAATTTAAGTCTTCTACAATATTCCTTACTGAGTTTTATTTGCAATTGTTCATGTTTTATTGTTGATCCTTCATCAATTCCCAAATATTTATACAAATTCTCTTGCTCAAGTTCTTTTATATCGCATTCTTGTCCCAAACTGATGTTTTCTTGGTGCTGCAGCTTTCCTGCTTTAAAGGTTGCTTTTGTATATTTATCAAGATCAAAAGATATTCTTATATCATCTGAAAACGTTTTGACAACTTGCAGTTGTGCTTTCAGTTCCTCATCTGATGAGCTATACAGTTTTAAATCAACAACAAAGAGAAGATGAGAAGTCTTTACACTTTGTCGCTTTCTGGGGGCCAAATTATAGCCAAGACCTAATCTGCTAAGCAGACAGCTTAATGGGTTAAGGGCAAGGCAAAAGAGCAGTGGTGACACAGAGTCACCCTGGAATATCCCCCTTTGAATTTTTATCCCTGGAGTGATAATTTGTCCTTTATCATAACTTAGCTGAAAAGTGGTTTGCCATTGTTTCATGGTCACGGTGATGTGGTTTATCAGTGTAGGGTGTATCTTATACATTTTTAAGCACTGTTTTATCCATTAATGTGGGATACTGTGAAATGCTTTTTTGTAGTCTATCCATGCCTTACTTAGATTCTTCCCCTTTTTACAGTTCTCCATTATAACTTTATTTAACAACAATGATCCTTTGTTCAATATGCTTTTCCTTTATTACTCTTTTGTTCTATTGCCATAATTGAGTTTTCTTCTAAATAATTATAAACTCTGTCGGCACCAATTCTAGTATATAGTTTATACATCATCAGAAGGCAACTTATTGGGCTATAATTTTACAGGATGGGGTTACCAATGTCTCATAATATACTACAGAAGGAAAAACAGTGCCTGTGAACTGACAAGTGCATAAATGATTAGTAAGGCATTTACTTAACTGAAACAGTATTGAAACAGTATTGCAAAGGAGGTAATCAGAAAGAAAGAGATGTTAACTCATAGGGGAAATTTATATTTAAGTAATGTCCCCAATTTCCTGGCATTTACATTTGTGTCGACCAGTCAGGAGCTGTTTGAATTCTAACCTGAAATTGGGGTAGCTTGTGTGGTAGGTGAGGTCATAAGGGACAGGTTGTCAAAGTTTAAGGACAAGAATAGAAAAGCTGTGATTTGTACAATGCTGTTTTGTGGCTGGAAGTGTGGCGTGAAGGCCCATGAACAGATTGGCTGCTGAGGCTGCAGATTGGTCTGCCTGCAATGAATTTCATTGGGAGAGGAGAAAGGGTGTCTTGATGGAGTAGTCTGAAAAACGGGGAACTAAGTAAGAGGTTGGCTCTACACTGTGCAGAGTCATTACTCTTTGGCTAAAATGAGGCAGTGGTGTTCACTCAGGGGGTAAGGATGGCATATAAAGGTTGGTCATTTTAAAGTTGAGCAAGTAGGAGACTTTCACCCATGGCTACTGAGTCAGGAGCTGAGAGGTAATGTGAGATTTTTTTTGGCCCACAATAAGAGGTAGTTGATTTTGGAACTCATTCTTTGAACATGTCTCTGACAGTTAAGGGATGGGTCTAGCAAATTCCTAGATATCTAAAAGAAGAAGTAGTTTCAATAAGAGAGTTATCGACACCAAAGATGTTAAGAGAAAAAGAGGCATTATTAAGTCTTTTCTTAGTACCAGAGATCATACCTTTGGTTTTCTTAGGGTTTAGAAGAGTTTTGTTGACACGCCACCTATTTAATGCCAGGAGATCATCTTGAAGTTAAGTATGAATGGCTTGATGGGAGGGATTGGCTCTACAGATGACCATGTCATCAGCATATAATATAAGTTATGGATGGGGTAGGTCCAGAGGAAATGTATATATAAAATGAAGGCCAGTAGGGAAGCAAAAATAGAACTTTGAGAAACAGCTGAGTCAGAAAGGAAGGTTCCTATCTTTACATTAAAGGAACTGTTGGCTAGGAAGTCCTTGATCCATAGAGTGGCTTCAGGACTAATACGAATGACCATTAGATGTCTGAATAATATAGAGTGGTCAACCATGTCAAAAGCTCAGGTAAGATCAATGAATGTGGTACCAGTAGGTTTCCCTCTGTCTAAGTTGGTGAATATATTATCTGTTAGGGTTCATAGAAAGGATATTTCTACCTTCCCAAGAAATATGTTGTTTGTAGAAGAGTAAGTGGTATTTTTGCAGGTAGTTAGTAAGCTAAGTGCAAACTAGCTTTTCCAGCATTTTTCCCAGTGTAGAAAGTATTACGAATAGTCTGAAGTGGCTGGTTGAAATAGGTTTGAGATTATTAGGTATGGGTCTTACTAAGGCAGTCTTGCATATTAAAGAAAAAAGTTTTAGTTGTGAGACTGAGGTGATAGATGTGCTTCAGGAGGATAGTAATGAAGTACTTAGAGTGATACAGAAGTCAAGGACAACGTTTACTGGTGTCAGTAGGTGAGTTAAGAGGGATTTGCTCCAGTAAGAGTGTTGTTTGTTTTGTTGTAGCTTTGGTGAACTAGAAGGGAGGGAGATAATCAGAGAGGTGGGGGGTTACTGTGAACAGATGTGCAGGAAGAGTGGTGAGTATCTGATTCATTTAAAGGAACCCATGGGAGGCAGTGTAGACCTTCACAGCAGGCTACCCAGGCAGAAGGAGAAGCAGCAGCTCAGGTATATGAAGAGGTCTTAGAATAGAGACTAAAGTCTTTCTAGTGCAAGAAGATGATGCGCATGTGCCCAACCATCCACAGTGCCAGGCTGGAGACAAATACATAAGGGAGCTAATAAAACTAGCAACACAGTAGTAATAACCTATCTTAATACTGCAGATGCTCCAGACTATCATAAGAGCCTGTACCTTATCCTGGAAGAGGGTAGAAACACTGTTTCTAAGAGGGATACTACATCTGATATAATTGTCACAAAGCTTGTAGTTGATAGCAATAAAATTAACTTCCAGGGCAGTCTTGTCCAGTTGGGGCTATGGGTGGTATACCTTTTCAGGTGACATTGGTCAGGGTTCATTTAGAGTAAGTGTGGAAGGACAAAAAGTGAAGTAGGTGGCAGTGCTTGATGACCACTCAGCAAATGTGTTCTGATAGACAATGATTCTGATAATGCAGTGTCATATGTACATGTAGTTACATGCAGCCAAGCTATGGGGCAGGTATGTAGTAAAGGTAGCAGGACTGAAACTCAACCATCTGCAGCAGAGGCTGGCAATGTGTCCACTTCAAAAACAGTTAGGTGATAGCTAAAAGCCTAAGCTGGAAACACAGTTGGCAAAGGGTACTGGAGTTCCTCTACAAGGAGTTACTTAGGGGAAGACGTGGTTGATAGCAGTAAATCTAAATCTGAGACAGTTGTCAGAAAGAACTGGAATTTCATAGGATAATTGGGGAAAAAAATCACAAAAAGAGAATTAAGATCCTGTATTATCTTGTACTTGATAATACCATAATAGGGCATTCCAGTGTTTAATGGACTATTTTGAGACAGTTCCAAGTCTTTTCAGAATATAAAAGGAATAAAGATAAAACAAAGGCTATAGAAGTACATTATGTACACATACATGAATTGATTCAACAATGCTCATATTTATGGGAACATGATAAGATGGCATTTTAAGAACACAGCATATGCCAATAGCTACACCAATATGGTAATGGCTTTCTGGGAAACTGAACATATATTTCTTGATAATTTATTCTTGGAAGGCATTGCCTGTCATACTAAATTTGTGGGTGATGTCTTTGTTTTGTGGAGAGGTTCTAGTGACAAGTTTGACTCTTTTTTTGCATTGGCTTAATACAACAGATTTCTTGGTTTTCACTGCTTGCACTTCTAATAGTTCTGTTGATTTTTTGTTGTACATATTTCATTAGATAATAATGGGAGTTTGCAAACAGAATTGTTTAGGAAGTCATGTTGGAGGAACAGTAAAGTGCACAGAACTAACATGCAATCGAATCACACCTTTCGTAATTTATCAAAAGGGTAATTTGTAAGATCTTTGAGGCTGCATACCAGTGATGCCAGGTTGAGCATTATGCTTCACTTAGTGATGAGCTTTTTATGAGGGGCTATGGTTTACGAGAGGTTATTGATACCTTAGAACAGGTTAAATGATTGGGTCTAATGCAAGGGAAACCTCACTTTTCTGATGTTCCACATAGTAAGAACAACAAGAGGCAAAATTCTGGTTGTCTGAGAATTGGTCTCACCTATTACAGTGAAGTGAATGATATGGTTTACTATTGAAAATGCGAACAGCACTTGGGCGACAGTCGGATAGTCGAATGTATAAGGTCGTAAACACGGATGTCGAAGACATAATAATCAATCTAGAAATGGTTTTAACATGGGTCGAGGTAGGGAAGATGTTTGTAGTAGGGAATAATACTGAACACCTACCTCGACCCATGTTAAAACCGTTCCTAGATTGATTATTTTGTCTTCGACATCCTTGTTTACAACCTTATACGTTCGACTATCCGACTGTCGCCCAAGTGCCGTTCGCATTTTCAATAGTAAACCGAATGATATCTGTAACATTATTAAGAGAAACCGGTCGATCTTGCTGGCCGATGAAGGTATAAGTAAGTTTATTGGAGACAAACCTCAATTTTATTTTAAGGAATGCAAAGAATTTGAAACAGAGGCTATGTTTTAAAGGTAATTTTATGTCAGAGCCTTATGTTAAATCTTCAAGAGTTGGTATGCACCATTGTCGTGGTTGTAAACCCTACTGTTTTAATTCTGAATTCCCTTATTTTATTCATCCTGTTACTAATATTAGGTATGATTTTAAGCATTATGCATACTGTAGAAGTAGAAATTTGGTATATTTAACAACTTGCATAGTTTGTCCCCGTTTTTATATGGGGATGACAACTCATAGTTTGAGAGAAAGGGTGTTGGAGCATGTTGGAGACATCAGGAGGAAACTTACCACAAATGCTTTATATAAGCATATTAATCTGCATTCTGACCATAACTTTCTCTTTAAAGTGATTCAGTTAACTACTAAAAGTACTAAAGGTGGGACCTTCTTAATTAAAACTGGAGCTAATGAACTTAAGTGGATTCTAAGTTTACAAGTAGGTAGGAATTATGGTTTGAATGAAAACACATCACTAGGAAATTATTTAAGCATTGATTTGTTACCATTGTATTTAATAGGACTTGATGTCAGCTGTTTGTATTGTGAATTCTGATTGGATGTTTTCATTTTTAAATTGTATTTAAGTTGTTCCTTGGCTTGTCTGAATTTAGTCTGAAGAAGTGCTTATGCACAAAAGCGCTTACTTTTGTATTTAATAAATGACACTTGTCGTTTTGGTTGTGCTGGTTGTTCCATCTTACTTTTGCATAGATTTTAAAAATTCCCTACTGAATATTCTATCAGAGATATTGAGGGAGCAAATAAATGGCTGCATCTAAGGAAATGATTCTTTTGAGCTGGGACACAGGATCTGAATTGTCTAGACAAAGTAAGGCCTTATTAAGTTTAATTAAGGCCTTATTAAGTTTAATTCTATTTACTACCAAAAAGCCATTATTAGAAAATAGAAATCAAAATCTAAACCAATTGTACTGAATATTGTAAAGGAGATAAAAGAACATGAAATGAGATCTCCTGAAAACAGAGGGAGCAAATTACATAGAAATAAATGGAATTTGTGGAAAAAGTGGAGGCAGAATTATGTTCAGAAGAAGAAGTGAGGTTTAAGGGAAGATTGAAGTAAGCAATGTATATAGTGTTGGACTATATGAGAGTTGTTATAACGAAAGAAAACACATGTATAATGTAGAATGTATAACGTATGTAAATGAAAAAATGTTAACATGGTTTGTTTTCTTTTCTGTTAATGTGTGTGTGTTTGCCAATGTCTTCATAAGGATGTTTAAAAAATGTTTAAAAAAGAGTATTAAAATCAGTGTAACTTGTAGGCAATAGCCAACAGGGCTCCTAATCCTAAAAGCCAGTGGCAGTCTATATATTGGAAAAAAAGTGTTGTTGTAGTGAACTCATAAAAAAGGGGTAGAGGGAAACATGATGCAGCAGTCGGTAATCCCAAAAGTCTAGCATCATGCATTTCTAGCCATAGAATGTGATATTCTTTTTTAAACCCGTATGAGAATGCAGCATACAAAACACAGCTTATACAAAACTTCTACTGCCCAGACATTACAAAAGACATAGAAGGGCATTGCAAAGTTTGTGACTGGTGTGAAAAGGTTAACATGTATCCAGACCACACTGAAGACACAAGAGCCCAAAGGGAAATCGAATGGCTAGCGATATCCATCAGGACAAAAAGATGGCAGATAAAAAGGAAAAAAATGGTCAGCCCTGTCACCAGAAACTCAGTGGGGATTTTCCAAGAAAAAAATTTGGTGGATGTTACATGAAATTTACACTTTACTTTACTTACTGCATTTCTTGAAGGTCTGTCAACAAAACACACTAGTGTCTTGGAAGGAGGAGGATGTGTGATAAAAGACTGTAATAAACTTAGCAGGGATTATGTTAAGTATGGCTGTGACAAACTAAAAGCAGTTTATCTGTCTTGCAAAAAGAAAAAAAATATATATTAAAAGTAAACTAACTGACATTTGCTGATGATTGTTAAAAAGATAAAAATTAAGCAAGTTCCACTGAAACTGTCTTTTTCAGGAAGGTGTACTATGTAAACCAAGATGTGAAAAATTATATCCGGTAACAGTACTATGACAATGTACTTTAATTTCACTAAGTTTTGGCTCTTTCATTAATTTGCAAATGTGTATACTATTGTAGAGTTTGCTGCTTTAATAGTTGCTTCATTAGATCACATGATGATTATGCCCTTCTTTGAACTCTGGCTTGATGAATTTTACCTTTCTCACTTGGACATGTAATTGTGAAAATAGGAAAAGCATCTTCCGAATTAAATTAATGTCACAGGAAATCCTATTTGGGAACTTATAAATATAAAAAAAATGTCTGCCAATCCTAGCTCAGTTTAAAACTAGTACTGGAAGATTCTCCAAGGATACATTCTGCCTGTAGTGACTTTGAGCATTCCATTTTGGACTGAAAAATGCTGACAGTAGCCATTTCTGGTTCAAAGACAGACTTACCAAAGCACTTTTATGCCCCAAATGAAAATGAAGTATTGCAGGGAAGCAAAATATGATAATTAGTCATGTGTTCTCCCAAAAAATGTATGTGATAAGTGCTTTACACAGTCAAATGATTGACAGAGCAACTTGGCTGCATAAATCAGCACCATTAGCCATCTTATTGATCTTAGCCAAAAGTTAACATTCACCTTTTAATTTCAATGGGAAAGACTCCATTAGAAATAAGTGTTGGGGAGATTACTGAACAGGTAGTGATGGGGGTGTGAGTATATGTGTCTGTCAGCGTGTATGCTCATTTGCATAGTTATGAGTGATGTTAAATGAATGTGTATGTGTGTGTGTGTCTGACTGGGTGGTCTCAGTAGCGGACTTAGTTAATGGATAGGTGGAGAGTGTGTGTGTGTGTGTGTGTGTGTGTGTGTGTGTGTGTGTGTGTGTGTGTGTGTGTGTGTGTGTGTGTGTGTGTGTGAGAGAGGGGGGTTCCATACTGTTCAACTCTCCCTAGACTAAACAGCATTGGCTGTAATACTGGAAGGACACTTTGTAAATAGTACTCTAAGTTACATGAAAAGCTAAAGAAGGCAAGAGCACAAGAGGATACCAGGGATACTTTAAAAATATTACTCTAGGTCACTTAGAAAGTTAATAGAGCAATGGGTATTTCCATTAGGATGCAGGTTTCTTAACAAGAAGATGAATGAAAGTTTAATGTCTGGCATTACTGACTGACTGTAATCATCCATTGCTTACAAGGGGCAGATAAAACCTAAGAGACAGTATCAGGAATGTTCTGTAAAGTTGGAGACAGTTGAGAAGTATGGAAATTTGTGGGTAGTAGTGAATGATGTGATTTGTGTGCCAATGGAATGCATGGGCATCCATCACTGATTACCATAGCAAAATGCATTTTAGCACTTGCAATAACCACTGAGTGATTCAGAGACATACAAATTAGATAACAATGAGAACTTTCTTCATTGTGGCTAATGTTTTTCAGAATTACTGTTTCTCATGATCATATTAAAGGACCCTTGTGGCTGCAGCATGTACTGCTTATGGCCAAGTTCTTTCTGAATAATGTCCTTTGTATTTTAGGCAAAGTCAGGCTTTAGTGTAAATGTTTGAGAGACTTTATTGAGTGTCTTCTATCATTTTTAACGGTTTAGTTTTAGTTTCTGATTCAAGAAATTTTGCCTTATTTATTTGGAGGAAAGAACTTATTCAAATGTAAATATTTGTGGCTAATAAGTTATTTATCAGTAATAGACAATTTTAACTGAATACCCAATTGTTTGGCATACGCCCTTAGAGTGATGCCTATTTAGAGCATCTTGCTTCTTTCTAAATAGTTAATGGTTCGCTTATTTTTAAGGTAAATAGAAGGGTGCATTTCTCTTTTGCTAGTTTTGACTAACTGGTTGAACTGTACCTTATAACTTGAGCAAATACATTCCAATCTCTTAGCTCAAGAATCAGAAATGAAGCTTAAAACTAATGAAAGATAAGCTCCCCAAAATTGGACATACTTCAAATATTTCTCTAATATATTTAGATAGGATATGAAGTCTGAAACTGAAATGTCTGTCATTATTTAATGACTGCAATCTCCAGCAATTTGCAAGAAAAATACAAATTTTATGAGGAACAGACCAAAAATATAAGGCAAAATTTGGGGACAGCCTGCGGAATCTAGGAAAGTTTAGAGGAATTGTTGGAAATAAGAAATTTGTTGCTTGAAAGTCATCATTTACCCCATGTTGAAAATACTGTGCAATTTTTTTATATTTGTGTGTGTGTGTGTGTGTGTGTGTGTGTGTGTGTGTGTGTGTGTGTGCGTGTGTGCGTGTGTGCGTGTGTGTGTGTGTGTATATATACGTGTCTGGGGCCATATACCCAAAATAGTTCTGGACAAGCTTCAGTTACTGTTATAAATGCAGTGGGTTAAATCCTGGAAAGCTAGTGAGTTTAACTCTGAGCTGTAGCTAAACAATATGGAGATTGTCTGGGTGTTGCATGACTCAGTTAGTACTCATAGGTTAGTACTAAGCTAACTACCCTTGTGAGCCATTTTAAGCCTAGCCAATTATCCCTTGTGAGACTCAAACCCTGCACCTTGTGCTTGTAAGGCAAACACTGTGACCATTAGGCCACCCTCTCAAACTGGCAGCCAACCACATTTACATCATGCACTTAAGGTCAATTGCCAGTTGTATTTTAACAGTAACAGTGCTGGGAGTCAAACTCCATCCTGCTAGTACCATTGTACATTTCAATATTGATGGTGGTTGTGCTAGCATTAGAACTTGCAGCCCCTGTCTATCACAAGGATCTAAAAATGCAGATCAGTTTTGGTAAATGACTTAATCAGTGCAAAAGCTTGTTAACAAAATCAAACACCCTTAAACAGGAATTAATATCACACATCCTATTATAAAACTTAGAAAGAGATGACTAAAATACAAATAAAACACAGCATAAATATCTAAATATGTAGATATACCATATAAAATAGAACCAACAATCAAATAGTTATTATAACACTAATCTTGTTAACAAAGCAGGGAGTAAGCTTGTTCTTTTATAGGGAGTTTTTTTTTTCTCAGGGGAAGATAATACAATATCCCCTATTCAGAATTTTGAAGAGTAGAGTTCCTAGTAAGAATGTTGCTCTTGCTGTGACTGGTAGCCAATTAAACCTCTTTAAGAGATTGCGGTGGTGAGACTGGTCATCTTTAATCAATGCAAAGTTATGTCATCTTAATTACTATTTAAATGTTTATGGTTTCATTAACACAAGTCTGGATTGAAGAAGTCATGTATTAAAACCATTCTACAGTTTATGGATTTTATTCCAGTTTACTATCATTAAATCGAAACACCAAACAATTTCCAGGCATGTTACCGAACCGTAACGTCAAAAATGCGGTTTGCACATATGCAAAATACCGCTCTGAAATTACGAAAGTTATTTCGATGTAGAAGTCAAACCCTGAGCAGACCTCTCTGTTTTGTATTTCCTTACATTTACTGTTGAAACTTTAACTGTCTTTTACATAATAAAACATAATAATATCACGGTTTTGCAGGGGGGAAAGCCCCCCCTGCTCCCTCCACACCCCTTGCTAATAATATATTCCAACTCCGAGATCGCACTATAGTGGAGATATGGATGAATTTCCAATCCCCACTGTACTGCAATCTCCATACAGTTTGTTGAACACACTTATGCAAATGCACTATTGCATTCGCATAAGTGTGTTCGACTTCCCCATACACTTGACATTGTGCAAACGACAATCTGATTTTCAGCAGCATACATGCTGACAGTTTGTCGTTCACACAATAGATAGTAAACCCTTTATTCCCAAATTACTTACATCAGCACAAGGCCCCCACTCACTTCCATCAAAAAAACTTTAGTCCTATGCTCCACTTTCCATTTTGGACAGCAATTCTAAAGGAATTAGATTACTAGCTTAAAAGAATACCCATCTGTAAGCAGCACCCCATATCTGTAAGGCTTTGTAAAATTTTTTCTTTCATACCATGTTGCCAAATCAATAGTTATAAAATCTGGACTATCCTTACCATCTAGTAGCATGAAACCTGTGAGCCATACAGAGATTTAGCACACAGATCAAGGCTTGTCTACTCATGGAAAGTAAATGCTTCTATTTAGGAATAACATAAATTAAATAATCTGTATTAATCCTTTGCTAGTCATTCTCCACTATTATATAATGATCCTCCAATCAAAATGGCACTGCTAGAAATGAACAGAACAGTAATTGAGATATTTCATTAATGACAGTGCTTTTATTTGTGAACTCTCTAAAGTTATCTTTTAGTTTATTAGTTTGTGCTTCCAAAACCGAATATTTTGCATATGTTTCTCTCATTGCACTGATTTGTGTCAAATGTACTTGTACTGCCTGTCTTACATTACTCAGGCAGTAAGTGTTTTCAGTGTGGGTTAAGTGTAAAGTAGATATGGCTGAAAATGTGCAGTACTGGCCAAGTCTGCCCAGCTATAAACTAAAAATTAAAGAAATTATATGCTAAAGAGTTTAAATAAGAAATCCAAGAGAAAGTGGCATGTAATTGAAGGGTTACAATAATAAATAAATAAATGAATGAACAAAATAAAAGCTGTACACACTCTAGAGAAATTAGTAAAAGATGGCAAGATCTTTAGTGATTCGTGTTGTATTTCTCACTTTATTACTAAGAAATATTTAAGGTAATGCAAGTATTATGACTGAAAATTTATGAAAAGGAATTCAGGTTATTTATTAGTTATCTGGTTAAGCATCTTTTCTGAAAATCTACTTTAGTACTCTCAGAAAACACGAGCTGATATTAATTTGTTTCTGTGGGTACCAGGAACAGAGCAGATTATGCAGCTAGTTGTTGCACTTATTAAGTGAGCTAGTGTGGAAAGAGCTGCTTTACGTTGCCACGGCAACTGAAGTTTGAGACCTGTAACTGAGAGCAAATGCAGGCAGCTGCTGCTGGGCATTCTGGGTGATACACAATTGCTCAATGCAAAAGCTTTCTAAAGTGCTCTTAAAGTCAGCCTGAAAAAGCTGCCTCGTGTTGTTTGTTTAGTTGGTTTTGATGATGTTTCAAACAGAAATGGCTCAGTAAAAAAATGACAAAACTCTGGTCCTTTTTAGGCAATGTGAAGCCCTGTTCTACACATTTCCTTTGTGCCTTCTAGTTAGTATT
Organism: Protopterus annectens; assembly: GCF_019279795.1. Taxonomy (NCBI): domain Eukaryota; kingdom Metazoa; phylum Chordata; order Ceratodontiformes; family Protopteridae; genus Protopterus; species Protopterus annectens. The sequence goes on along the minus strand of NC_056729.1, from coordinate 648,437,842 downwards.
ACAAAGGCATTCACTTTTAGGTTCATAGGTAGGTACTAGGCTATCTGCCCAAGGGCATTTATAAGCCTGCAATTGATTAATTAACTGATCCTCTGTCAAGCAGACCTAATGAAGTGATCCCAGGGGTGTATTTTCTGTTACCCATCCACTCGCCAGGGTTTCTCTAGAAGAGTGTTAGTGAGGGGATCTGCCTGATGTAATTTGGAATTTTGTTCCAAAGCATGGGGAGTCTCTGTGACAGGAATCTATCACTCCAGCATGTTCTGTTTATTGTTGTGGCGAGGTTTAGCTCACTAGATCACGTGGCTCGCAGTGACTTGGATTTCTTTAGGTGGAGCATGTCCATCAATTCTGAGTTGGACATGGCTTTGTAAGTCAGACAGAGATCACCTCTGAGTAAGCGATATGCCACTGAGTACAGTCGGAGTTTTTTCAGTCAGGCTGCATAGGACATATGTTTGAGACCAGTAATCCTCTTGGTGAGGTACTTTTGTGGTCTTTCCAGCTGTTGGAAGTGTCTTGTGAGGTACATCCCAAATGGGGCATTGTACTCTATGATGGGTCTAATGAGTGACAAGTAGAGGGGCACTATAACCTCTTTATTTCTAGATGCAAACCCTTTAGTAATTAGATGGGCCACATAGAAGGATTTCCTAGCTACTTTGGCAATATGATTGTCAAAGGAGAGATTACTATCTACCTGGGTCCCCAGATCTCATATTACCTCTTCTGTACTAAGGGGGCTGCGACCTATGTGGTTATTCGTGGGTGTTTTGTTTTTCCCAAATGGGATGACTATGCATTTTTTGTCATTTAGCTTGAGGCCATGACTTTGACACCAGGTGTCCGTCTCAGTAAGGCCCTTTTGGAGGATGTCCATGTCAGCCGGAGAGTCAATTATGGCTCCCAGTTTGCAGTCATCGGTGAACTTGGTTAGCCATAGTCCTCCTGTGTTTGCCTGTACTTCTGAGAAGTATATGCCGAACAGTAGGGGTCCCAGGACCAAGCCTTGTGGGACACCACTTGTGACTGGTTTAGAGTTGGACCTGGAGCCCACTATTCTTACCGTGTGAGTTCTGTCTGTAAGCCAGTTGGCAACCCAATACGTGACGTAGGGGGTTTATGTTCAGGCTGGTGATATTTTCTGTAATACCCGAATGGGGAATGGTGTCGAAAGTCTTGGTGAGGTCAAGGTAGGCTGTGTGAACCACCTTTCCCTCGTCTATGGCCTTAGTGACTGTCTCGAAGAAGTCAACCAGGTTTAGTAGGCATGATCTGCCCTTAACAAAGCCGAACTGAGTCAGGTCAAGTGTTTGGAGCTTCCCAATGTCTTTGTTAATGAGTTCCATGATGATGCACCCCATAGCCTTGCAGACCAGGCTAGTCAGGCTTATGGGGCGATAGTTACCAGGGTCAATTGTGGCCCCTCCTTTGTGGAGAGGAATAACCGTTGCTGTGCGCCATTCTATGGGCACGTAGCCTGTGGAGAGGCTGAGGCTGAACAGCGTGTTTAGGTGGGGGGTTAGTTTCTTTCTGTAGTTCGTGCAAGACGCAGCCTGGGACACCATCTGGTCCCATTGATGCTGTGTTTTTGGCTTTTGAAAGGGCTGTTTTCACCTGTGCGTCTGTGATTTTTGGGACACTATACTTTTCAGGTATTGTTGTGGGTCCTTTTGGAGGTGAGAGGGGGGTGAAGTTTGTACTGAATCTATCTGCCAGGATGTTGGCAATATCAGTAGGTTCAGTATATTTTGTGCTATTATGCACTAGTTCAGTGCATATCTGCGAGTTGCCACTTAGATTCTTAACATAGCTAAAGAAGGCTTTGTGATTATCTTTTGAATCCTTGGCTATTTTTCTTTCGAAGTTAGCCTTGGATGATTTCATGAGGGACCTCAGTTTCTTATTGATACTGATCAGGGATGTCTTTCCTTCTTGGGATTTTCTTTTGTTCTGAACTAGTTTCCTCCTTCTATTGTATAGCCTATTTATTGCAGGGGTCCACTAAACTGGTTTCTTTCTCTTAGAGGAGTGAGTCTTGGTTTTGCTAGGGATGGTACGATCCATGCATCCTTGTAGGTGCTCATAGAGTGCATTTGTAAAGGTTTCTGCATCTTGGGCAGCATTATCCTTTATCATGGGGGCTGTGAAACTTACCACCTCTGTCTTAAGTAAGGTGAAGTTTGCTTTAGAAAAGTTTTTTACTGTGGTTTCTTTAGTTGGGGGTGGTGGGGTGTGGACATCCAGAGTGATTAGTTTATGGTCTGATCTAACCAGTGATGGGTTGACCTCCGGTGTGGAACACCTGTCGCCTATGTATGTTGGTGATGACCAGGTCCAATATGTTTTCACCTCTGGTAGGGGAGTTTACCAGCTGATCCAGGGCATTTGAGTTGATGAATTCCAGGAAGCGCTGGGCCTGGGAATTTGTACTCAAGTAGTTTTCCCAGTGAATGGTACGGTAATTGAAATCGCCCAATATTAGGGTGTTTGGTAGGACCTTCATGTTTTTCAGTGTCTCCAGAAAGGTGGAGTGGTGGTCCTGGATCATTAAGGGTGATCTGTAGCAGGCCACAATTTGCATTGCAGATTTGCCCGATGTTAGTTGCACATGGATGATCTCAGAAATATCATGCTGCACCACTAATCTGGAGGTGTAGGTATCCTTGATGAATATGGATACACCCCCTCCTTTTGTGTTTCGGTCCGTGTTTTGTGGCCGAAACATGTGGTATGAGTTGTAGCCCGGTAGTGCTGAGGTGCTCTCTGGAGCTATGAACCAGGTTTCAGTTACTGCACAGATGTCGACGTTCTCCATATTGAGGAGTGCTTCAAGTATGTGCATTTTGAGATTTAAACTCCTGGCATTGAGTAACATAACCCTCAGACTTTTGTTAATTATGCTGTTTATGAAGGTGGGTTTGACTTTTGAACCTTGCCTAAAAAAGGCACTATGGGTGCAGCAAGAGCCTTGGCCAGTATTCAAAAGCCTTGGGGTGACAGGTGCAAGCCGTCTCTTGTGAAGCAACACGGCTTGTCAAGCATGTCGTCCCAGGCTGACAGACACTGGATCCCCTTGGAATGACACCAGAAGCTTATCCAATTGTTGAAATTGATCATTTTTTCTTTATACTGAAGTATCATTCTTGGTGATGGCAGGATGCTACTCAGGGTCAGGGTCATACCAGCCTGGGCTACATGATCAGAGAGCTCTTCCATGTCTCATTTCATGTAGTCCAGGGAGGTACATCTCAGGTCATTCACACCAACATGAACAATGACAGAGTCATATTTGTACTTGTTGTGGAGTGACCTGAGTGCTTGTGTTATGTGGCATATTCTGGATCCCAACAGTCAGCTAACAGTAAACTTCTGCTTGTCCAGCCTAGTGAGTGGGACGTCAGTGTGCCTGACTATAGAGTCACCTATTACTAGCGTGTTAGGTATGTTATTTCGCCTTAAGGGCTGTGATTGTGCGGCACACTGATTTTGTGTTTTATGTGTTGTCTGGTTTGTGACAGGAAGTGCAGGTTTTTTGGGTATCTGCTTTGGAGGTCTCTGATGCTTTTGCAGGTTTTTATTTAGAGCCTCCAAGTATGATTTTGTGTATTTATGTGTATTTTTTACCAGTGCTGTTTTAGTAGGTCTGTGTGCGGCTGGAGTTGTGGTGCAAGTGTTAACCTTCTCCTCTTGACTGTCTGTTCCAGTCTTGGGTGGAGACAGCTTAGCTTCCAGTTTGGCTGTATAATTGCATCTCTCGCATATGTTAGTGTTTTGTGGTAGGAGAAGAGGGTTGTCTGTGTACATGAGGCAGTTGTAACATTGCCTCAGGATACCCAAATTCACCAGCTGGACTGGAGAGTGCACCTGAAGTTGCCCTTTGGTCATGCCTGAATAGTAGGATGAGCTGCTTAGTCGTTTGGTCGGTGAGGGGTGAATAAAGAGTCTTGCCCTGCTGGGCAATCAATGTCAGGGTATATTAGTGCTTGCTATTAGGTCTGAGCAAGTGCTGGGCTGTAAGATGCTGTTTGAGTGCTTAGGTTGAGAGTTAGACTAGTTTCAAGGGAAAAACTGAAGTGGAGACTTAGTGGAGCCGAGAATAATTTAACCGTAGCTAACCGGCACTGCCCAGTGCGCAAAACTGTGCAAATGCGGTTTTTATAGTAGGGAAATTAAAGAGATAGAAATTAGCCCAAAATAGCCAATAAACTACTAACTTCTGGGCTGGAACCACTCCTCCAGGGACAGATAGGTTGCTCAAAGCTCCCCTCTCTCACAGGTGAACAGAGAAACTTCCTTCTATCCAAGTAAGGTATGGGCAACTCAGAAAATAGTATCACAGCCCTGAATTCAGCACTAGCCTGAAAACTGGACTATACTAGCTTAGAAAGGTGGGAAACAAGGATTTTTGGGGTTTTTTGATTTTTATGAAAAGATAAGGCAAAAACAGTAAAAAATACACTCAAAACAGCTCTAAATGACTACAAACGATCAGAAAAGGCTATCGCACTTTAGTGTGTAGCCTACAACAGTCAAACAAATTATTTAAACAAAAAACAACTTTTTAAAAGTGCAGGCAGTCAAATAAGTACAATATGTGAAAGAAAACAAGCTTTTAAATCACAATAAATGCTGGAAAATCTGCGTTTAGGCAGAAAACAGTTAAGTACAGCAAGAAAGTACAGAAAACTGATACTTAATCACTCCAAAGTATCTCTCCTAAGCTAGAAGGCTTGTATCAGTTTAAGGCTTTCTAGTGCTACCAGTAGTTTAGTTACAGGAAAGATGGGAAACAAGTGCAGATATGGTCTTTTAAACCAGAAAGTTGAAAGAGATGGACAAACTATCCAAATGGTCAATAAACTACAATTTCTGGGCCAAGAACCTCTCCTCTCATGGTAGACAGGCTACCTAGTGCTTACCACTCCCACTGATAAGCTAGAAGGCTTTCCTCCAACACAGAAAGGCTTGCGGGGTTCAGAAGCTTACCAACAGTCCTGGATACAGCAACTCTGTATCTGGACAAGGCTAGTTACAGGAAAGGTGGAAAACATGCACAAGTGCTGCTTTTAAACCAGAATGTTGAAAGAGATGGAAAAAACTGTCCAAATGGCCAATAGCTACAATTTCTGGGCCAGGAACCACTCCTCTTGTGGTAGTTAGGCTACCTAATGCTTACCACTCCCACTGATAAGCTAGAAGGCTTCCCTCCAACACAAAAAGGCTTGGGGGGCTCAGAAGCTTACAAAGAGTCCTGGAATACAGCAAATCTGTACCTGGGCTAGACTAGTTTCAGGAAAGGCAGGGAACAAGTAAAACGTAGGCTTTTAAGCCAGCAAGTTGAAAGAGATGGAAAACTGCCCAAACGGCCAAATAAACTACAATTTCTGGGCCAAAACTCACTCTTCCCATGGAGGATAGGCTACCTAGTGCTTACCACTCCCACTGATAAGCTAGAAGACTTTCCTCCAACACAGAAAGGCTTGGGGGCTCAGAAGCTTACAACAATCCTGGATACAGCAACTCTGTAACCGGACTAGGCTAGTTATAGGAAAGGTGGGGAACAGGCACAAGTGGGTCTTTCAAACCAGAAAGTTGAAAGAGATGGAAAGAAACTGCTCAAACAGCCAATAGCTACAATGTCTGGTCCAGGGTCCACTCCTCTTTTGGTAGATAGGCTACCTGATGCTTACCAGTCCCACTGATAAGCTAGAAGGCATCCCTTCAACACGGAAAGGCTTGGGGGGCTCAGAAGCTTACAAAGAGTCCTGGATATAGAAAATCTGTACCTGGACTAGACTAGTAACAGGAAAGGCAGGAAACAAGCACAAACACAGGCTTTTAAATCAGAAGGTTGAAAGAGATGGAAAAGCTTCCCAAACGGCCAATAAACTATAATTTCTGGGCCAGAAACCACTCCTCCTGTGGTAGATTGGTTACCTAGTGCTTACCACTCCCACTGATAAGCTAGAAGGTTTCTCTCCAACACAGAAAGGCTTGGGGGGCTCAGAAGCTTACCAACAGTCCTGGATACAGCAAATCTGTACCTGGATTACACTAGTTATAGGAAAGGTGGGGACCAAATGCAAAACAGGCTTTTAACCAGAAAGTAGAAAGAGATGGAAAAACTGCCCAAACAGCCAATGAACTACAATTTCAGGGCCAAAATCCACTCTTCCCATGGTATATAGGCTACCTAGTGCTTACCACTCCCACTGATAAGCTAGAAGGCTTCCCTCAAATACAGAAAGGCTTGAGGGGCTCAGAAGCTTACCAACAGTCCTGGATACAGCAAGCCTGTATCTGGACATGACTAGTTACAGGAAAGGCATGAAACAAGATCAGAATTTTTTTTTGTTACAGAAAACCAGCTAAAACAGCAGTAAATACAATTCAAATTGTAGTTCAGGCCAGCACACCCAAGCGTGTAGTAACACTACGGCAAATAAAGTTCAAATACATGCAATTAAATTAACAAATTACTAAAAACAAGTGCAGAAGGCAGTAAACTAGAAGGCTACTAATAAGCAGTAATAAGTGCAGAGTAAGAGCGACTGAACAGATAGCACGCAGAAGAGCAACTAAGACAGTTACAGTAAGAGCAGATGAATAAGATACATATATATACATATATATATATATATATATATATATATATATATATATATATATACACACACATTTTTTGAGGGAAGGAACAGAGCAGGATTAAGAGGCTACAGGGGTTGTCTTTCCCAAACGCTCTCTTTGTACACAGTAGCAGTGCCTGAAATCAAAATATGAATCACTGCACTCACTTGAGTGAGCAAATGAGATAGTCCCAGAAGGAGTATCCAAATACAAATCTACAAGAGGGGCAGGCAAATTCAAAGCCACCAACATTAATACCAAAACAAGAACAGGGAGAGTGGATGGGGAACTAACTGTAGAGAGATAGCAACAACTTCAGTTGAGTTAATATTCAGTGAAAAACACAACTAAATAAATTAAATGCAATACTATATGCAAAAGAGCAGACGAAGGTACTTTAAAAATTCTTATATACATCCTGATTCAGGGTAGATGTTGTTAGGTCAAAGCTCTGATATTAAGCAGAGATAACTCAAAATGTACCACTTATATAAGGCAAGACAGGATAATGATGAGCTGCAACTACCCCCCACTGCTATCAATGGCAACAAAGAAATTCTAAAAAGTACTCTGCAGAAAGACAGCCACAACTTCAGTTGAGTTAATATTCTGTGAAAAACACAAATAAATAAATTAAATACAATACTATATGCAAAAGAGCAGATGAAAGTGTACTTAAATTCACTTATATGTCCAGCTGATTTCAGGTAGATGTTAGCCGGTCAAAGCTCTGATATTAAGCAGAGATAACTCAAAATGTACCACTTATATAAGGCAAGGCAGGATGTTAGTGATGAGCTGAAAATACCCCCCATTGCTATCAATGGCTACACAGAAATTCTAAAACGTACTCTGTAGATAGACCGCCACAACTTCAGTTGAGTTAATATTCAGTGAAAAACACAAATAAATAAATTAAATACATTACTTTATGCAAAAGAGCAGATAAAAGTGTACTTAAATTCACTTATACGTCCAGCTGATTTCATGTAGATGTTAGCAGGCCAAAGCTCTGATATTAAGCAGAGATACCTCAAAATGTACCAGTTATATAAGGCAAGACAGGATAGTGATGAGCTGAAACTACCCCCCTCTGCTATCAATGGCTACACAGAAATTCTAAATAGTATTCTGTAGACAGACAGCCACAACTTCAGTTGAGTTAATATTCAGTGAAAAACACAAATAAATAAATTAAATAAATACTATATGCAAAAGAGCAGAAAAAAGTGTACTTAAATTCACTTATACATCCAGCTGATTTCGGGTAAATGTTAGCTGGCCAAAGCTCTGATATTAAGCAGAGATAACTCAAAATGTACCACTTATATAAAGCAAGATATGATGTTAGTGATGAGCTGAAGCTACCCCCCACTGCTATCAATGGCTACACAGAAATTCTAAAATGTACTCTGTAGAGAGACAGCCACAACTTCAGTTGAGTTAATATTCAGTGAAAAACACAAATAAATAAATTAAATGCAATACTATATGCAAAAGAGCAGAGAAAAGCGTACTTAAAATCACTTATATGTACAACTGATTTCAGGTAGATGTTAGCCGGCCAAAGCTCTCATATTAAGCAGAGATAACTCAAAATGTACCACTTATATAAGGCAAGACAGGATGTTAGTGATGAGCTGAAACTACGCCCCACTGCTATCAATGGCTACACAGAAATTCTAAAATGTACTCTGCAGAGAGGCAGCCACAACTTCAGTTGAGTTAATATTCAGTGAAAATCACAAATAAATTAAATATAATACTATAGGCAAAAGAGCAGATAAAAGTGTACTTAAATTCACTTATATGTCCAGCTGATTTCAGGTAGATGTTAGCCGGCCAAAGCTCTGATATTAAGCAGAGATAACTCAAAATGTACCACTTTTATAAGGCAAGACAGGATGTTAGTGATGAGCTGAAACTACTCCCTACTGGTATTAATGGCTACAAAGAAATTCTAAATAGTACTCTGTAGAGAGACAGCCACAACTTCAGTTGAGTTAATATTCAGTGAAAAACACAAATAAATAAATTAAACACAATACTATATGAAAAAGAGCAGATAAAAGTGTAGTTAAATTCAATTATACAGCAAGCTGATTTCAGGTTGATGTTAGCCAGCCAAAGCTCTGATATTAAGCAGAGATAACTCAAAACGTACCACTTATATAATGCAAGACAGGATGTTTTTGATGAGCTGAAACTACCCTACACTGCTATCAATGGCTACACAGAAATTCTAAAAAGTATTCTGTAGAGAGACAGCCACAATTTCAGTTGAGTTAATATTCAGTGAAAAACAGAAATAAATAAATTAAATACAATACTATAATCAAAAGAGCAGATAAAAGTGTACTTAAATTCACTTATACGTCAAGCTGATTTCAGGTAGATGTTAGCTAGCTAAAGGTCTGATATTAAGCAGAGATAACTCAAAATGTACCACTTATATAAGGCAAGACAGGCTGTTAGCGATGAGCTGAAACTACGCCCCACTGCTATCAATGGCTACACAGAAATTCTAAAAGGTACTCTGTAGAGAGACAGCCACAACTTCGGTTCAGTTAATATTCAGTGAATAACACAAATAAATAAATTAAATACAATACTATATGCAAAAGAGCAGATAAAAGTGTACTTACAATCACTTATATGTCCAGCTGATTTCAGGTAGATGTTAGCCGGCCAAAGCTCTGATATTAAGCAGAGATATCTCAAAATGTACCACTTATATAAGGCAAAACAGGATGTTAGTGATGAGCTGAAACTACCCCCCACTACTATCAATGGCTACACAGAAATTCTAAAAAGTACTCTGTAGATAGACAGCCACAACATCAGTTGGGTTAATATTCAGTGAAAAACACAAATAAATAAATTAAATACAATGCTATATGCAAAATAGTAGATACAAGTGTACTCAAATTCACTTATACATCCAACTGATTTTAGGTATATGTTAGCCAGACAAAGCACTGATATTAAGCAAAGATAACTCAAAACATACCACTTATATAATGCAAGACAGGATGTTAGTGATGAGGTGAAACTACCCCCCACTGCTATAAATGGCTACACAGAAATTCTAAAACGTACTCTGTAGAGAGACAGCCACAAATTCAGTTGAGTTAATATTCAGTGAAAAACCAAATAAATAAATTAAATAGAATACTATATGGAAAAGAGCTAATAAAAGTGTACCTAAATTCACTTAATTGTCCAGCTGATTTCAAGTAGATGTTAGCCGGCCAAAGCTTTGATATTAAACAGAGATAACTCAAAATGTACCACTTATATAAGGCAAGACAGGATGTTAGAGATGAGCTGAAACTACCCCCAACTGCTATCAATGGCTACACAGAAATTCTAAAAAGTACTCTGTAGAGAGACTGCCACAACTTCAGCAGAGTTAATATTCAGTGAAAAACACAAATAAATAAATTAAATACAATACTATATGCAAAAATATATCCCCATTTGGGATGTACCTTACCCGACACCTGCAGCAACTGGAAAGACCCCAAAAGTACCTCACCAAGAAGATCAAGGGGCTCGAACAGATGCCCTATGCAGTTCAGCTAAAGAAACTCCAGCTCTACTCAGTTGAGTACCGCCTACTCAGAGACGATCTGTGTCTGAGGTATAAAGCCTTGTCCAATCCAGAATTAATGGACATGCTTCACCTCAGGAAATCCAAATCCCTTAGAGCTACATGCTCCAGGGACTTGAACCTCAGTACAGAAATAAATAGGGCATACTGGATGGACAGATTCACATCCAACAGGCTCCCCTCACTCTGGAACAAAATCCCAATTGATGTTAGGCAGAGCCCCTCACTGACCCTCTTGAAGAGAAATCTTGACGAGTGAATGGGAGATCGTAAGTTTACCCCTGGGACCTCTTCTGTGTCCCTGCTTGACAGAGGTGCAGTAAACTAAGCTTAAAAGGGCTACCTTCTGTGACCTACTATACAGAGGCACAGTCAACTAATCTAAAAGGGTAGCGAAAGCCAAACACACTCTGGCTAGGCTTATACATGCCCTAGGGCAGATAGCCTAGGTTCAACCTATGAACCTATAAAAGAGCAGATAAAAGGGAACTTAAATTCACTTATATGTCCAGCTGATTTCAGGTAGATGTTAGCAGGCCAAAGCTCTGATATTAAGCAGAGATAACTCAAAATGTACCACTTATATAAGACAAGACAGGATGTTTGTGATGAGCTGAAACTACCCCCCTCTGCTATCAATGGCTACACAGAAATTCTAAAAAGTACTCTGTAGAGAGACAACCACAACTTGAGTTGAGTTAATATTCAGTGAAAAATACAAATAAATAAATTAAATACAATACTATATGCAAAAGAGCAGATAAAAGTGTACTTAAATTCATCTATGCATCCAGCTTTTTGGG
>NC_056729.1:648419755-648426296 GCF_019279795.1 Protopterus annectens | reverse complement strand
CCTGCTGGTGCTTTGATGCGTATGTGCGTGCAGTCTATAGCACCCAGTACTTCAGGGTATTCCGCTATTTGCTGGAAGAGACGCATATTGCTGGCCAATACCTCACGGGCATTGGGGAAATATTCATGATCACCGACATGTGTTGACATGGCATCCAGGAACTGGTGTAGTACCCTGGAGGCTGATGCCTGTGATATCCCCATCATATCGCCAGTTGGTCTCTGGAAGGCACCTGTTGCTAGTATTCTTAGGCCAACACATACCTTGGTTTCCACTGGGATGGGTTCCCCTCTGTTGGTTCTGTGTGAGGCGTGGCCTGCACAGCTCAACAATCTGCTGCAGGAGCTCTCTGTCCACTCTATAATGCTCTACTATCTCCAGCTCATGTAACCCATGGTAGGTGACCCTGGGCCTGTATACTCTTCTCCTTCTCCTCACTCTGGGTTGTCTGTCAGCATCTGCATTGTCACCACCCTCAGCAATTCGCCTATGCCTGATTATAATAGCTATGGCAGCCCCTAGCATTTCTGCTCTGAGTTCAGCTTTTTTCAGTTTTCAATTCTGATAGCTTAGTTTCTGGCAGTATCTGTTGTGAGAAACAGCCTGCACTGCTCTTTGCAGTGTTTTAAGTGCTGGGTTGGGCTTCTAGTCTGCCTGTGTAATTGCCTGCTTCTAATTGTTTCCACCAATTAACTCCAGTAGTATCTTCTGGCAGTTTCCCAGGATTTTAGTTGTTTCCTGTTTCCTTTCTGTTTCCTGAGGGAGCAATGTGCACACCAGCTTAAACACGCTCACAGTCACTTAAACACCGCACACATCCCTACACGGTGTTACACGCGCAGCACATCCTTACACGGTGTGAACTAGGCTGATTCATGCTAAAACGCAGCACACTGCCTTCCACATGTGCACGCGCAAGAAACCGTTGTAAACGGTTTGCAACATGCTCCCACATGTTGAACCTGCCTTACAGCGCACACGCCACAAGATGACGTATTTCAAGAAACTTTGAGTGTAGGGATAGCGTATACCCTCAATTTCTTGACTTTCCTAGTGTTCTGTTGGGACACACCTCCCTCCCTGATGTCTGTCTGTCATCTGTTACCTTACATTGCCCTCCAATCTGGTACATTTATTGCTATCATCCCCTCTCCATGATGTCACCTACCTCTTACTCTGTTCCTCCGGCGTCTCTAACTCTTACACTACTCAGACAGTGCTCATTACCTATGTGACAGTGTGATTCAGTATTGTAACCCTCATTTACATAGGATTGCCTAGTAATGACTAGTTACATGTCTTACACGGAGCTTCCCCCCCTTGACAACCACTAAACGGAGGCCATATTGTTTTGGTCTGCAAGTCCCTCCATTGACATTCAATGTAATACATAAATCCCACAATTGTGGGCTTATAAGCTTCGGTTTTCAGTTTTAGGTAGCGCACCCGTTTGCTGGTGTGCTGCAGTTAAACCCAAAAATCCCGTGAAAAAAAAAGTTATATAACTTATTTTTGCAACAGTTTTCATGCCAATGGCCACATATTTGGCCATTGGCATGCTTAATGCAACATATGCACCCTTTATTTGGAGCTGACATAGCTCCATTTTTAATTTTGCAGAAATGTACTCAGTTGTCAGCTGAGTACATTTCTGCAGCTAACACGTCCGTTACACGGACTGGTTTCTGCTTCGTGGATCGCTCAGATACCTCATTTGCATATCTTTGAGCTGCAAATGAGGTATTGAGCATTTCCACGCCCAGTCCGTGTAAGAGACGTGTTAGCTGTCTCTTACACGGAGATTTGGGCTGTTCCTGTATCAGGAGGCTTACACGGAGGCTTACACTACTCTTGAACTCCATGTAAGCCTTCCTGAATCTGGCCCAATGTCATGTCACTTGTCCAAAATTTTCAGAATACATCCAAGCAACCCCTAGGAGTCCTCCTTTAGATAACTAGAATGGAATAAACCTAGTCATTTCTCAGTATATATATTACACAAAATGCCATTATTCATACTATTTCCTTTAAAACATACCATTGTTAGTTTAAACTTCTCAGTCTGTTTGAAGACAGTATGTGATAATCAGATGGATAGAATTATTAGATAGTTACTCAACTCTTGAAGTATACTAGTAGTTGCTATAGTTACCTGATTGTAATTCAACAGTAAGAAATATCACCCTACACTTCATCTTAAATTAAAAAAAATTCTTAAATAATTTACACAATTCATGAATAACATGATCCGCAGGAACATTTTCAGGGAAAAATATTATGGAATTTTATTGGAATACTTGTAAATACTGATTTCCATGTTAGTTTTAAGAAATGACTCAATAATATCCATCTCTCACTCTATAATGAAACAGCCACAGAAGAAATAAACATACAAGTTTTTTTTTTTGATGACTTTAGCTAGTGAACCTAATATGTTTAAAAATACATGTTAAGATCCTTTATTATCCTAGCCTTGTAAACTGCTAATTAATTTTTTAAATGTTCTTCACTCCACTTTACCATCAATGGAAGGTAATGAGTTAGTTCTAGTAACTACTACCAACTGCCATGTCTTCTCTAAACTGGTAAGATGCTCCCATTTTTCATAAGGTAGGCCTTATCAAATTTTATCATTTTAGAGACCTTCTTCAGTCCTTTTTCTATAAAGTGTTTCTGTCTGGTATCATTGTTGATACTTCCTGAAACTCTGCTGTTCCTGCATAATACTGGCTTAATTTGAATTGATCAACATATATACATATAGGTAGGTACTAGGCTATCGGCCCTGGGGCCTATACAAGCCCAGACAAAAAGGGACCCTGGCTTTTGCCACCCAAGAAAATTATTTTCCTGTGTCACTGTCAAGCAGAGCCACAGAGGTGATCCCCGGGGTGAATTTCCTATTTCCCATACAATCATCAAAATTTTTCTTGAAGAGTGCTAATGAGGAGCTTTGTTTGATATAGATAGGTAGTTTATTCCAGAGTATGGGAAGTCTCTGGGACAGGAATCTATCCCTCCGGCATGTTCTGTTTATTGTGGTGACAAGGTTTAGGTCCCTAGAGCATGTAGCTCGGAGGGATTGGGATTTCTTTAAGTGGAGCATGTCCAACAGCTCTGGATTTGACATAGCTTTGTATGTTAGGCAGAGATCACCTCTGAGTAGGCGATATGCGACGGAGTAAAGCTGGAATTTTTTGAGACGGTCTGCGTAGGGCATCTGTTTGAGGCTGATAATCCTCTTTGTGAGGTATTTCTGTGGCCTTTCCAGTTGTTGTAGATGTCTTGTGAGGTACATACCAAAAGGGGTATTGTACTATATAATGGGTCTAATGAGTGATGAGTAGAGGGGAACAATGACCTCTTTTTTCCTGGATGAGAAACCTTTTGTGATGAGGTGTGCCACGTAGCAGGATTTCCTAACTACTGTAGTGATGTGATTATCAAAGGAGAGACTACTGTCCACCTGTGTCCCAAGGTCTCTTATCACACTTTCGGTGTTAAGTATACTACCGCCTATGTTGTAGTTCATGGGTACAGAGTTTTTACCAAAGGGGATGACAATGCACTTTTTGGCATTGAGCTTGAGGCCATGGCTTTGACACCAGGCATCTGTCTCAGTGAGGCCCTTTTGTAGGATGTCCACATCGTTAGGAGTTTTGATTATGGCTCCTAGTTTGCAGTCATCTGTGAACTTTGTTAGCCAAAGACCTTCTGTGTTAGCCTGTACTTCAGAGAAGTAGATACCATACAGGACAGGACCCAGGACTGAACCCTGTGGTACTCCACTTGTCAGTGGTCTGAAGTCGGATTTGCAGTCTGCTACTTTCATAGTTTGGGTTCTGTCAGTGAGCCAGTTGGCAACCCATCTTGTGACATAGGGATTTATACCTAGTTTAGTGAGTTTATCTATAATTCCAGAGTGGGGGATGGTGTCGAAAGCCTTGGCAAGATCTAGATAGGCTGTGTGAACCACCTTACCCTTGTCTACGGCTTTGGTGACTGCTTCAAAGAAGTCTATCAGGTTTAGGAGACATGATCTCCCTTTTACAAACCTGAACTGGGTGGGGTTCAGAGTTTGGAGATTTCCAATGTCTTTGTTTATAAGTTCCATGATGATATGTTCCATGGCTTTGCAGACCAGGCTCGTCAGGCTAATGGGGCGGTAGTTCCCGGGGTCCATGGTGGCTCCCCACTTGTGGAGTGGGATAACCGTTGCTGTGCACCATTCAGCAGGCACAAAGCCTGAGGTGAGGCTAGGATTGAACATGGTACTTAAGTGGGGTGCCAGTTTGTTCTGTAGTTCATGTAGAACGCAGCCTGGGATTTTGTCTGGTCCCATGGATGCTGTGTTCTTGGCTTTGGAGAGTGTGGTTTTTACCTGTGCAGCCGTGATTACAGGAACTTTGCATTTTTCTGGTATAGAGATGGACTCTTTAGGGGGTGAGAGGGGGGTAAAGTTAGCACTGAACCTATCTGCCAGGATGTTGGCAATATCAGTTGGGTCTGTATATTTAGTGCCATTGTGCTGTAACTCAGAGCAGATCTGAGTGTTGCCATTGAGATTCTTGACATAGCTATATAATGCTTTGTGGTTGTCTTTAGAATCAGTGGTGATTTTGTTTTCATAACTAGCTTTGGAGGATTTTATCAGGGATTGCAGCTTCTTACAGAGGCTGACCAGGGAGCTCCTCCACTCCTGGGATTTTACTCTTTTTTGCAACAGTTTTTTCCTTCTGTTGTACAATTTGTTTATGGCAGGGGACCACCAGATTGGCTTCCTTTTTTTGGAGGATAGCATATTGGTTCTGTTTGGGATAGCACGATCCATGCACTCATGTAAGTGCTTATAAACTGCAATTGTGTAGGATTTAGTAGTCGTAACTGTATTGTCCATCTGCATGGGTGTCATGAAGTTCACCACTTCTGTCTTAAGAAGCATGAAGTTGGCTTTGGAGAAATTTTTTACCATGTTTTCCTTAATGGGGGGTGGGGGCAGGATGTGGATATCTAGGATAATTAGCTTATGGTCGGATCGGACCAATGAGGCATTGACTTCAGGTGTGGAACACCGGTCACTCATGTTGGTAATGACTAGATCTAGGATATTGTTTTCCCTGGTGGGGGTGTGGATAAGTTGATCCAGGGCATTGGAGTTTATGAATTCCAGAAAGCGTTGAGCGAAGGAGTTGGTACATGAATAGTTTTCCCAGTTAATGGTGGGGTAGTTGAAATCGCCCATTATTAGGGTGTTTGGTTGAACCCTAATATTTTCCAGTACATCAAGAAAAGAGGAGTGGGAATCCTGGGGCATGGTGGGTGATCTATAGCAAGCTACAATTTGGATTGTAGTTTTGCCCAGACATTATGCTGTGTGTGTGTGTGTGTGTGTGTGTGTGTGTGTGTGTGTGTGTGTGTGTGTGTGTGTGTGTGTGTGTGTGTGTGTGTGTGTCTGTGTGTGTAAACTTAATAGTCTTTCGTAATAACCCAGAAGAGGAAAGATAAACTGTTGCAATCATAAGTCTTCTAGTTAAACTGAGTGCCTCTCTGTTCATAATCCAGTTTCTCTACGCAGAATTTCTGTGAGGAATATAATGAATTTTGCTGTATGTCCTCTCTCAAAATATTGATAGTTCTGTAAAGGGCATAAGATTTAGGGTAGCAGAAAACTGCAATTAAAAGGGATAAAATATCAAAGAATGTCAGACACAGAGTGTGCAGATACTACTATAATAAAGTTTCCAGCTATAAATTACTGTTTCTTTAGCTTGGGTAAACGGTCACTTACCCACAGGTGCTCTCAGAAGCATTTACTTGGCTGAAGTCTTCCATCACCTGCTGTTTAGAATTGTTATGAGAATGAATCAATTTCATGATTAGAGCACCAATTCCGATAAGGGAAATGCTAGCACTCTTGTCATTAGATCTCTGCAGTGTGTTACTTTTATTTGAATGTAATCTAACACTGTTTCAGCTTAAAGTTATTATTTCCTTATTAGTCAATTTTGGAACCAAATGTATCACTCACTGCTCGTGAGAGAAACTGGATGCTAGCAGTGATCATTCAAATAAGCTGAAATATGACTTGAATAAGTTCATAAGTTCAAGTGCAGTGTTCATTCCAAACTTCCATCAAGGAACTTTTAATTCTCAAGAAATGGCTCATACACTTTATCATCAGCACAAAAACATAAATCTATTTTAAAAGTTCCAAGATTCCTCATCTGTCTCACACTTATATAACTTTAACAGTTATATATAGATCCCATACCCAAGTACTCTATTTTTAATTACAGAATGTGTCTTATTATATCTATGTGTTTTGGTGCACCTGCTAATTTCAGTATTAAACATTGTTTGTAAAACAGGGTCATGAAATATCTTACATGCCAATATCAACTTTCCACATATGTATCTGTAAGAACATGAGAACTGTTTCAAATGTTTACATCCAGTTCCATATTCTATAGTTTTAATTGTCGTTATTTTTTTGGTAAATTTTCTTTGAACTACTTCTAATATACTTAATTGCCCTTTAGTA
>NC_056729.1:648404755-648414755 GCF_019279795.1 Protopterus annectens | reverse complement strand
GAGTGAAATCTGCTTCCCATCTCCATCTGCATTAATGTTATCCTCACAGTAGTACCAGTTGTAGCCTGCATTATAATACACCTGTAATCATAGCGTTGGTGATGTTATGAATGAGAGACATCAATGTCACTAGTGCCAACTTTTTTAAAAATATTTTTCAAGAGTCATGTTCTATATGTCACCTACCCTGTCATAAAAACTGTACTACAGTTTGGTAAAGCATAAGCAGTATAACAATACTTCATTACAAAGTCAGTCGGATGAGAAAACAATGTTCTCATTTGAGACAGCTTGCAGCAGTAGGACAAAGATAGGATTTCAATGGTTAGTGTTAAAACTGTCTTGCTCTTAAAGTTTTATCAACACCATAACCAACTTGAGATTGTCCATGACTTCTGTGAAGAAAGGGACCTCAGCTAAAGGGGGTGTCTAGCTGGTTAACAGATATTAAAAAAGAAAGCAAATAAATAAATATGACAGGTAAGCAAAGTGGAATCAGGTAAACTGAAGACTGTGCCATCCTTTTCTTGCAGCTGATGTTTCAAAAGGAAACATACACTGCTTCATACATTTTCTTGCAGCATAAAGCCTGGTTCCTGAAGAAGTGTAATAATACAAAAGAGGTCAATAATTTTGTCGCATTGCAAGAATGCTGCAGACAATGTAATTCACAGAATAGTATCTGTGCGGTGTAGAAAGCGTGGGAAAAGACTCTACCCTCGATTCCCAAACTACAGCTGCACTCTTTTAATGTCAGCGTGTAGCATCTTTTGGGCTGTACATCTCTTGACAATATATTTTGCATCTGATGCACTGCAGATGTGAAAGTTTTTGTAATTCTTTCTCCACACTTTCATTATCTAGGTTTAAAAATATGCATTATGTTTCACCTCTATATTCTACATTCTGTAACACTACTAACTTGCCAAAGTCATCAGACCACTGGCGGTACTTTAATGTTGTTGACATGAATTATTTTACTTGTGTCTATTTTTTTTATAACACAACCTTCACTTCCCAGACTATAACAGGACATGTATTAATTTCTATGTAATCGTGTTTTCTTCACACTGCCTATCACTCTAGTCCCTGGGGCCTTTAAAATTCTGTTCATTCATTCAAGTCTCTACAGCTGCTAAGGGAAAAGCAGTTGCATTTCTCTGACTATGAAGCAATAATTATTACATACAGATAAATCCCCAATGAAGCAAATATCTAAAGGCACTGTTTTCTCTCCCTTTGAGAAATGTATGACACTTCTCAGCTTTTGTTAATGCACATGTTCAATGTCAAATATGTAGAGTTTAAAACTGTATTGCCCAACACAAGATATGGCACAAACATCAAGGTCCTTCAGATCCTTTTACACACATTCTGTCTTCCATGTGTCATATGTACGTGTGTGTTTTATTTTATTTATAGCTTGTCATGAAAAAAATAATGTTTATACCTTGTAATGTGTTATTTATCTACCAGTAAAAGTCATTGTGTTTCATGAGGATGTGCGGACCTGCTTTTTTTAATTTTATGGTTACAACACACAATATATCACAACAACATGTGGTAGGATATCTAACCCTATGCATTTATATGCACATGCAATAGTAGGAAAAACAGTTTATAGATTTCCAATGTGAAGAAAAACACTAGAAGTATGAGACAGCTTTCACGAACCAATAAGAGGGAGCAGATTGCTCTGAACTGTAAAAAAAGAAAGCACCATCATATGTACATGATAAGCCAGTAAAAGATGGGCAGGTATAAGTGGGTGTTAAATAGTTAAAAAGCTTCTTGGGGTACAAATAAACAGCCAGCAGCATGAAACAGTGCACATCAGAATGGTATAGCATTACAGCAGCAAATCAGAGCAAGGAAAAAGGCAGTGTACAGCAGCATGCTGCAAAAAGGCATGGGGCAGCACAGAACATACTAGAGACAGAAAAAGGAAATACTTAGAGAAGAACACAAATTAAGGCCAGGGTCTCAGCACAGTAGGAACAGGGCAATAAAAGGAGGTTAGTCTACATGGAAGATAAAAAAGGTAAAAACAGTGTAAAATAATGAGGATGATGGCTTAAGTGAGCCAGTTTCATGGCATGGAGATATACAGCCCTGACTATGAACAGGTGACCTGAGTTGGAGTAGTAACTTGGATAGATGTTGGAAGTGTCTAAGGAGAATGGAAAAGAAGCACCTCATGGTTCATTTATTCCATGGGGGGGGGGGGGGGGTTCTCAGTGGCCAAGTGCTCTTGTGCAAGAGAAGGTTTGCACATTAACAATGGTTAGTGTCAGAGGGAACACAAGCTTGGTGATTTCAAGCTGGCAATAGAATAGTTACAGAAACATATGTGTGGATATTCACATGTATCCACAGGAAAGCACAAGAGATCCTTGGGTCCTTGTAGGATGCAAGTACTCACATCACTAATATGCAGTATGTAAGGTTTACTCTCACATGTTCAACACTACTGTGGCTGAAAGTGCATATATCTGAAGAAAATGTTCGGAAATCACAACACCGACCACAGTTAATGCCGTACTGAGCATTTCAGTGAAGTCGAATGTCGAACATTTCAAATTCACTGAAATTCTCTTAGCCGCTAAACATATTTTAACATCTTTTGCAGGGGGCAAGCCCCCCTGCACCCTGCACCCCCCCTACTTATATATACAACTCCGAGATGGCACTACACTGAGGAAAGGGTATATTTCCCAATCCCTACTATAGTGTGATCTGCACTACACTGTCAAACCTTGCTATAGCGGCTGTTCGCTATTGTAAGGCTCGACAATATAGTACTCACACTAATGGTTCTGCTACCTGATTTATGCACATACGTTGATCGCACGCAGTGCGATCGACTATGTGATTGTAAAAAATTTTATCTGCTTTTACTGTATTTGTGTTTCTTCCTACTTTATTTTGCTTTTGCGTCATCTTAAAAGTGCTCAGTTGTATTTATTACTGCTTGGTGTAACTCATTCTAAGCCTTTTAGTTTAAGCATTTGGGCTTCAGACCAGTTGTTTTACATTAAGAAGGTTTGTGGTTTGCAATGTAGTGGCAGAACAGGTAGCTTACATCGTTCTAAGTTGGGAACTGCTGATTGAGGGCTCAGTGTCTGTTATTCTGAAAGTGTATTAATTCTGGTTTAAGCACTTGGGCTTCAGGCCAGTTATTTTACATAAAGAGGATTTGTGGTCTGCACTCTTGTGGGAGGAGAGGCTGGACTCTGCCCTTCTGAGCTGGGAATTTCTGGTTAAAGGCTTATAGTGCCTGCATATTTTAACTGTTTCTTACTGAAATTGGTACACCTTGTTTGCTGTAGCATAGACTAGATCCAGGCCTGCTGAATCTAGCTTTGTTTGTATGCTTGTTGTTTGTTTGCTTGTTATTTCCCTGAAACGCTAATTCCACCTAAAATGCGGATTTTCAGCACTTCTGTGGATCCCTAGTGAAATCTGCATTGCTTAATGTACTTATATCCTTGTTTCACTTGAAAGAAAGTTACTGTTTGTCATTTTTGCATTTAAGTTACCTGTAACACATTGCATTTAAGTTACCTGGCACTTGCTCACTAAAGCAATTATATAAGTCAGTACTAAAAAATTAAAAGCACTACACACTCACAAACTCCCCTTGAGTACCTTGTTCCCCATTGGCCCTTTTTTTCAATTATAAAGGAATTCCCAATACTATTCTAGCATGTCCAAAGGTCAGCTGTCAATCTCCTCTCGGTCCAGCTGGTGAATCTGGGAATCTTGAGGCAATGTTACAACTGCCTCATGTACACAGACAACCCTCTCCTCCTCCCAACAAATTCCAACACATGTGAGAGATGCAACCATATAGCCAAACTGGAGGCTAAGCTCTCTCAACTCAGTACTGGCGTAACCAGTCAGGAGGAGAAGGAAACCACAATCACTACAATTCCAGTCTCACATAGACCTACCACGACAGCAAACCAAACACATAAACACACAAAAACATACTCGGAGGCTCTAAATAAAAATCTACAACCACGCCAAACCTCTCACGTGGAGCAATGCACGGCCAACCAAACTACTGAAACACACAACGGCCAGCAAAGAATGTCCCAAAATGGTTTATTAGAAAAAACACACATAGGATATAAAAATATATCCAGCTCCAAACCAGTTTCGGTTACCCCTTCTTCAGTGGAGCATAGAAAAAAATGTGAAAAAGCCAACAAATGCACCTGATACTATTTATAGTATCAGTTAAACAAATCATCCAATGAAAATGCAATATAATGGTCTAATAAGACCTACACACCAAATTGCAGTATTGTGGTCTATTAAGACCTTAGAACCCCAAAAAAAGAATATATGCATTCAAAAGCGAAAAAAATCATGAAAAAGAAATCATAATAGCATACCTAGTTAGAAAACTGAATGTTATATTAATAAAAATAAAATATAACATTGAATAATATATTTGTATGCATATAAAAAAATATGTATATATCTGTGAAGAGACAAATGTGTATATTTATGGTCAACAAGGTACGATGCCTGTATAGATAAACTAAAGGTGGTCGTTAATACCAGGGGGGAATAATGCACCCAAATGTTCAACCCAATATTTTTCTTTTTGTGTCAAAATATTTTCCCAACCTTGTTGGTGACTTCTATCACCAACAATCCGATCAATAACAGTAAACTTAAATTTGGCCGTAGGATGTTTAACTGTGTGCTGGTAAAGAGCATTGGTAATTTTCTTGTTTCTGATGTTACTCCTATGTTCCCCAATTCTAATTTTTAGTGGCCGGGAGGTTTTTCCTACATAAAATGCCGAACATTGACAAGTTGCAAGATATATCACCCAACTCATTGAACAATTCCCAAAAAAATGTAAGTCATAAACCTTGCTAGTATTAGCACTGCTAAAAGATTTAGTTTTATTAATGGCAGTGCATGACATGCAATGTCCACAAGGAAAAGTACCAATCAATTCTTTGCCCGTAATCGTTAATTGTTTGTAACGGGCCCCTCCACTACCATGATGTTTAAAATGTGAAAACATGGAACTTAAAGTTTTGCCCCTTCTGTAAGAAAATTGGCAACGTGTCCCAAGATATTGTCTGAGAATATCATTAGCCATCAAGATATTCCAATTTCTGTCCACAACTCCTCTGATAATCTGATTATTTCTGCCATATGTGGTAACCAATCTCAAGACCTTATCATCTTTTTTGTTTTTCTGATGGTCCTGGTATTCCAAAAGCTGGTTCCTAGTTAGTTTGTCAGACCAATATTTGGCAGATCTAATATCAAAATCAGAATACCCTCTATCAAGGAATCTATTTGCAAGATCCGAACTGGCTAGCTCATAATCATCCTGACTGGAGTTAATTCTTTTGATACGGCGAAATTGAGATTTAGGGATGTTCCGGACAGTGTGGCGGGGATGCATGCTTGAGGCATGTAGCAATGTATTGTATTCAGGATATTTCCTGTATATTTTAGTGCCTAGTGTGTTATCAGGCTTCCTATATACATTGACATCCAAAAATTCAATAGTAGACCTATTGCTATTAACTGTGAATTCAATGCCCCAAATATTACTATTCAGGTAATCCACAAATTTTTTAAGATATTCTGTATCTGCCCGCCACACCATCCAACAATCATCAAGATATCTACGCCAGATATCCATTTCTACAATGTAGATGTTATGAGATGTATCATATATTAAATATTCCTCCAGGTAGGCAATGAACAGGTCTGCATATATAGGGGCAAAAGATGCCCCCATTGCAGTGCCTTGTAACTGCCTAAGCAGCAGAGATCTCCAAAGCAGACACCCAAGCAACCGCTACCCCAAAACAAAACATGTGCAACACATAGCTCACAAAGCCAGTGTGCCGAACAGTCACAGCCCTTAAGGCTAAACAACGCACCTGATACACTTGTAATAGGTGACTCAATCGTCAGACACACTGACGTTCCACTCACCAGGCTGAACAAGGAGAAGATCATGGTGAGCTGCCTGTCAGGCGCTAGGATCCGCCACATAACACAAGCACTCAGGTCACTCCAAGGCAAGTACAAATATGACTCAGTCATTGTCGATGCTGGTGTGAATGACCTGAGACGTACCTCCCTGGACTACATGAAAAGAGACATAGAGGAGCTCTCTAAGCATGTAGCCAGGCCGGTATGACCCTGACCTTGAGTAGCATCTTACCCTCACCAAGAATGATGCCACAATATGAAGACAAGATGATCAATTTCAACAATTGGCTTAAGTATTGGTGTCATTCAAAGGGGATCCAATGCCTGTCAGCCTGAGATGACATGCTCGACAAGCCACGATGCTTCGCTAGGGACAGCTTGCACCTGTCACCCCTAGGCTTTTAGATATTGGCAAAGGCTCTTGCTACCTCCATAGTGCCTTTTTTTAGGCAAGGATCAAAAGACAAACCCATCTCCATAGGTATCACAAGGGATAAGAAACTAAGAGTAATGCTACTCAACGCCAGAAGTCTAAACCTCAAGATGCATGCACTCGAAACTCTCCTTAACATGGAGAACATCGATATCTGTGCAGTAACAGAAACCTGGTTCAAGGCTCCCAAGAGCACCCCAGCACTACCAGGTTATACCTCATACCATGCTTTTCGGCCCCAAAACTTGGACCGAACCACAAAAGGAGGAGGAGTATCAATATTCGTCAAAGATACCCACACCTCCAGGTTGGTGGCACAGCATGAAGCATCAGAGACTATCCATGTGCAACTAACAGTGGGTAAAACTGCCTTCCAGTTTATAGCCTGCTACAGACCACCCTCCCAAACCCAGGAACCCCACTCGGCCTTCCTGAGAACACTGGAAAATATGAAGGTCTCTCCAAACACCATTATATTGGCGACTTCAACTACCCAAACATAGACTGGGAGCATTACTCTAGCTCCAACACCCTAGCCCAAAGGTTCCTAGAATTTATAAACTCAAATGTTATGGAACAATTTGTTACCACTCCCATAAGAGGGGAAAACATACTGGACCTGATCATCACCAACATGGGGACTCTATGCTCCAGACCAGAAGTGTATCCCTCACTGGTAAGATCAGACCATAAACTAATCTCACTGGATATTCACATCCCGACCCCACCCCCTGCCCAGATAACCACAGTGAAAAACTTTTCTAAAGCAAATTTCACACTCCTCAAAACCGAGGTGGAATCCTTCAAAGCCCCCAGGCCTGTGGAAAATACGGCCCAGACCACAGAATCCTTTATAAACGCATTCTATGAACACCTTCAGGAATGCATGGATCATGCAATCCCAAATAAAACCAAGACCAATCCTCCAAAGGCAGACATCCTGTCTGGTGTACCCTAGCCATAATCAAACTATACAATAGAAGGAGGAAGCTACTACATGATAGATCAAAATCTCAAAAAGGGAAGGCATCTCTGATCAGTATTAGCAAAAAACTATGGACACTCATAAAATCGTCTAAGGCCAGCTTCGAGAGAAAAATTGCACAGGACACTAAGGATAATCACAAGGCTTTCTTTAGTTATGTTAGGAACCTGGGTGGGAATTCCCAGATATGCTCAGAATTAGCCCAAAACGACAAAAAACACACTGAACCCACAGACATTGTCAACATCCTAGCTGACAGGTTCAGCGCAAACCCCCCCCACCTCCCCACCAAAAGGACAAATATTTATCCAAGCAGAGTGCTGCCCCCCCCTGACATCTCAGATGCTCAGGTAAGAGCCGCCCTCTCCAAAGCAAAAAACACAGCATCAATGGGACCAGATGGTGTCTCGGGCTGCATCCTACATGAACTCCAAGAAGAGCTAAACCCAAACATAAAACTACTGTTCAATCTCAGCCTTACTACAGGATATGTACCCAAAGAGTGGCGTACAGCAACAGTGGTCCCTCTCCACAAAGGTGGTGCCTCAACGGATCCTGGAAACTATCGTCCCATAAGCCTGACTAGCTTGGTCTGTAAAGCTATGGAAAGGATCATCATGGACCTCATAAATAAAGATATTGGGGACCTACAGACACTGGATCCTACTCAGTTCGGCTTTGTTAAGGGCAGATCCTGCCTCTTAAACCTGGTTGATTTCTTTGAAGCAGTCACCAAGGCCATTGACGAGGGGAAGGTGGTCCACACAGCCTACCTGGACCTCGCAAAAGCCTTCGATACAATACCCCACTCAGGCATTATAGATAAGATCAGCAGCTTAAATATAAACCCCTATGTCACTAGATGGGTTGCAAACTGGCTCAAGGACAGAACCCACATGGTTAGAATTGCTGGAGCCATGTCAGACTCCAAACCAGTTACAAGTGGCATCCCACAAGGCTCAGTCTTGGGATCTCTCTTGTTCGGTATATATTTCTCGGAGGTACAGGCCAACACGGAAGGACTGTGGCTGACCAAGTTGGCAGATGACTGCAAACTGGGCACCATAACTGACTCTCCAGCCAACACAAGCATCCTCCAAAAGGGCCTCATAGAAACAGACAACTGGTGCCAGAGCCATAGCCTCAAGCTAAATGCCAAAAAGTTTATAGTAATCCTCTTTGGCAAAAACAAAGTGCCCACAAAGTACCACATAGGTGGTAATCCATTAAGTACAGAAGAAGTAATTAGGGACCTGGGGACCCAAGTTGATAGCAATCTCTCATTTGACAACCACATGGCCAAAGTGGTTAGAAAAACATTTTATATAGCCCACCTAATCATGAAGGGATTCACATCTAGATCAGGGGAGGTCATCATGCCTCTTTACTCATCCCTCATCAGGCCCATAATTGAGTACAATGCCCCTTTTGGGATGTACCTTACCTAACACCTGCAGCAACTGGAAAGACCCCAAAAGTACCTCACCAAGAGGATCAAAGGGCTCAAACAGATGCCATATGCTGCCCGGTTAAAGAAACTCCAGCTCTACTCAGCGGCATACCGGCTGCTCACAGGCGATCTGTGCCTGATGTATAAAGTCATGTCCAACCTGGAATTAATGGACATGCTGCACCTCAGAAAATCTAAATCCCATCGAGCTACGCACTCCAGAGACTTGAACCTCAGCACTGAAATAAATAGGACATGCTGGAGGGACAGATTCATAACCCAGAGGTTCCCTTCACTCTGGAATAAAATCCCAGTCCAGGTTAGGCCGAGTCCCTCATTGACTCTCTTCAAGATGAATCTTCTGTGTCACTGTTAGACAGAGGCATAGTATACCAACTTTGAAAAAGGGCATAGCAAAATGAATTTACAATGGGTGGCGAAAGCCAAACACACTCTGGCTAGGCTTATAAATGCCCTAGGGCAGATAGCCTAGTATGAACCTATGAACCTATGAACCTATGTAATGAGCTGTTGATTCAGTGGGTAACACTGTGTAGTTCTGTCCAGGGACAATAATTTATCATCATTGGACCATGGTCTGTAGATAAGGCAGACTTACCTGGATGGGAAGAGAGTTCCCTTTCTCACAGCAAACCTGTGGAAGGCGGAGCAATGGAAGAGGCATGAACAACCCTCATAGCTGCCACAGGCTGCTGGTTACTTCATTTGAAGTGGAGGGCTGCAGCATGTGGGATGAATGGGTGGGACTAACAGATCAATGACAATTTAACTCTGGTCAAGTAATAGCTGAGGTTAGTCACTAACATCCATCGACTGCCTCAGTATAACCCCTTGACTGACTGCATATACTTCATGTGTCCAATTGTGATTAAGTATTATTGTAATAATAATAATAATAATAATAATAATAATAATAATAATAATAGTAACTGCTTACCTGTGATTAAATGGTAGCAGGGGTAAGTGGTTTGATTCGCAGACTTTCTGCAAACTAATTACTGACAGTTGTCTAACTGTATATACCTCAGATGTCTGATTCAGATAGAATAAATGAATGACTAAATGCATAAATAAAGGTCACGGTAGTATATTTCATGCAGCTACTATCTGATCCATATATGGCAATCCACTG
>NC_056729.1:648389755-648399755 GCF_019279795.1 Protopterus annectens | reverse complement strand
AAATGACAACATTCTATTGAAACCAGCTGATAAGGGGAGCATCATTGTGGTGTTGAGTACAGAATGTTATAGGAATACAATGTTGAGGATGTTAGAAGATGAGAAGACGTATGTGAAAATAACACCTGCAAAGATGGAGAAAATGATGCAGAGAGTGAGAAACAACTTGTATGATATGTTATTGGAAGGATTAATCAGCCAGGAACTTTTCAATTTTTTGAAACACCATATTCGACCATTCCTACAATAGGTGGTCTACCAAAAATTCATAAGGATATTAAGGACCCTCCTCTGTGACCTATTGTGGCAGGGCAAGGCTGTATTATTGAATCATTGTCACTGTATGTTGAGCGTGAGCTGAAAGCATTAATGGCGAGAGAAGATACCATTCTACGAGATACAGGTGACTTTTTGACCAAACTGAATACCACAATAACTAATGTAGAGGATTGTTCCAATTTCATGTTGGTTACTATGGATATTTGCAGTTTATTTACTTTAATTCCCAATGACTATGGACTTGAGGCCATAAGAATGATAGTATCTCGGGGAACTACTGCAATGAAAGCAAATTTTTGTGCTTGCTGTTAGAAATGATCTTAGAAACAAACCTCTTTATTTATGAGGAAGACATTTGTTGGCAAAGATGGGGAGTTGCTATGGGCACCCCCTGTGCCAATAGTTACTCAAATCTTGTTCTCTTGGAGTGGAAAAGACAAAATATATTTCATTCTGTGAATTCATGGTGATGTAGTATAGTTTATTATGGTTGTTCTGTCAACGACCTCTTCCTATTGTGGAAGGGGGATGAGCATGAGCTCAGCATGTTCATGGATTTTATCAATCGATTCACTGATTTCCTTGTCTTTTCAGAGCACTGGTCTCAAACTAATATATATTTTTTGGATCTTAACATTATGTTAAGGGAAGATGGACAAACTGATACAGCAATATATAGAAAGGACACCTGGAGAAACCATTATCTCCACAAAAGTAGCATGCATCCGAGACACATCTCTAGGAACATTATGCAAAATGAAATAACATGCATATCGAGACTGTGCACACAAGATGAGGTTTTTGATAATGAAACCAGCAAACTACAAAGTTATCTTCGATGTAGAGGATACACAGAGAAGGATACATTCATGAATGTGGCAGACTTACATCAGTTGAGAAGTAATAAAGGGAGACCGTATAGCAGAAGTATAAAGCCTGAAGCAAATAAAGAAGTAAGAAAGACAGCTGAACAAGAAAACAATACAAGATTCTTGTTGACATTTATGACTGATAATATAGAGCTTTGTGACATCAGTGAGAAAATTGGAGAAATGCTGGCCCATTCTAACTCAGTACAACAAACTAAAAGAAATTGTAGGGGATAAACCCAGATTTGTATAAAAGAATAGAAATAACTTAAAGAGGTTGTTATGCTTAAAGGATGGCTTTTCTGAATACAAAACGTTAACACATGAAAGAAACTTTTAAGTTTGGTAAATGTTTGGCATGTAGCTCAATAGATACAAATAATTACTTTTGTCACCCTATATCAGGTCTTGAATATCAATTATTTTGCAATGCAACGTGCAATACACAACGTGTAGCCTATTTGGCAACATGTCACATATGTCTGGCTTTTTATATTGAAAAAACTGACCAAATGTTTAAAAATAGGATTCAGAGGCATCTACATGATATTAGGAATAGAGATGAGCACAATGCTCTAGCAGTTCATGTCTCAAATTATCTGACCCACTCCTTCATTTTTAAGATCATGGAATGCACTTATGTTGGAAAGAACCAAGGTGATGTCACTAACAGGAGTGAAAGAAATGAAATTAAATGGATTATAAATTTGTGAGCCGATCGGCCCCCTGGCCTCATTGCAGTAATTCCATTAAAACCAATTCTGAAAGCAAGGAGAATAAAGACTGGATGAGAGATAGGTGTGTCCTATGATTGACTCATTGATTGGCTGTTGAGTGGTTACAGAATACCGTTGGCCTGTTTTATGGTTTTTGATAAGAGGATTACTTCTTTTTATTCAATGAATGAGTCCCAAATGTTTTACGATCTGATGAAGAATTATCGAAAGTGCTTATTGTTTGTTATTGGACTCTAAGAGATTTCCATCCATTATTTTAGCAATACATTTTCTGTATTTTAACTACGTCCTTAATAAAAGGTTTTTAACATTCGTGTTGGTGCATTCAAACTTTGGAGCAATACCATATTCATGGGTGACTTTAATTACCTCATTATTAACTGGGAATCATATACAATACCAAATGTACAGGACAAAGATTCCTGGATTTTGTAAACATAAACTCCCTGGACCAGATTGTCAATACACCAGCAAAGGGTGCAACCATACTGGATCTGGTCCTCACTAATATGTGAGAGAGCTGTACACACCATAGTGTAATGTCTTAACTGGTAAGGTCAGACCACAAAATGGTCTCCTTTGAAGTAAAAATAAAACCTGGACCCCCAGCTAAACCTGGAATATTCGGGAACTACACAATGGCTAACTTCCTACTATTAAATGATAACCTGGCAAAATTTCAAGCCCCTGTAAACTGGGAGAACACTGCTGCCTACACAGAACTGTTCACAGAAACCCTATACAAGCATACTAATAGCTGCATAGAGGCAGTTGCACCCACCAGGAAGAAGTACAGAACTAGCTCAAAAAATAAGCCACCCAGGTGGAATCACAAAATTCAATAGGCTGTATAACAGAAGAAAGAAAATCAGTGCAAAATGAGGAGGTGCAGCACCCAGTGGGATATAAGCACTCTCATCAGATTAAACAAACAACTCAGAGGACAATTAAAGTCTACCAAAGTCAAGTATGAGGTAAATTTGGCCTCCCAGGCCAAAGACAACAAGACATTTTTAGCTATGTCTGCAACCTCAAAGGCAATACACAATTGTGTGCACAGCTCATTGTAAATTGAGCCACTTATACTAAGCCATAATATGTAGCAAACCTACTGGCCAACAAATTTAGCTCCAGCTTAATCCATCTCTCCCCAACAACCTTTCTTCAGGAAATTCCCTCAAATATAACTCCCCCTGCTATCAGTAGGGAAAAGGTCCTTAATGCTCTCTCTAGGACCAAGAACACTGCATCAATGGGCCCACACACTATCTATCAGGCCCTCTGGAATTGCTATTTAACTGTAGCCTCCAAACAGACTTTCTGCCTTATGAATACTGAACAGCAACAGTCATCCTCTGCACAAAGGTGGGTCATCTAAAGACCTTAGAAATTACAAACCCATAAGACTCACTAGTCTCATGTGCAAAGCCATGTAAATAATTATCATGGGAATCTTCATTAATAACATAGGAAACATTCAGATATTGAACCCAACCCAGTTTGGTTTCATCAATGGCAGGTTATGCCTTCTCAGCCTGGTGGACTTCTTTGAGAAGGTCACTAAAGCAATGGATGAGGGCAGAATGGTTCACACTACCTACCTTGACATGGCCAAGGCATTTGACACAATCCCCCATTTGGGTATTGCTGCCAAACTAAAGAGGTTAGGTACAAACCCTTATGTAACCTGGTAGATAGCCAGCTGACTCACAGACAGGACCCAAGAAGTTAGAACTGGGAAGTCTACTCAGAGGCCACTCACAAGCAGAGTCCCTCAGTGATCGGTCCTTGGACTGCTTCTTTTTAGCATTTACATCTCTGAAGTCAAAGGCCAATGTAAATGGCTTCTGGTTGACTAAATTTGAAGATGATTGAAAATTAGGAGCTGTCCTTGAATTGTCCACCGACACAAATGTTATCCATGAAGCTCTGATACAAACAAACAACTGGTGCCAGAGCCATGGACTGAAACTAAATGCTAAGAAATGTCATCCACCCATAGTAACTATCATATTGACGACACATCCATAAGAGCTGAGCCAGTAATCGGGGATTTGGGGACACACATAGACAGTAATCTAGCCTTTGACCATCACATGTCTACAGTAGTGAGGAAATCATTCTATGTTGTGCAACTTATAAACAAATGTATGGCATCTAGGTCCAAGGAAGTCATTGTTGCCATTCATCAGACTTATCATTGAGTACAATGCCCCTTTGGTATAGAGCTAACCAGGCATATCCAACAACTGGAACGTCCACAAAAGTTCCTCACTAAAAGAATACAGGGCATGAGTAACATGTCCTGTGCAGACAACCTCAAGGTCCTATCCTTGTATTCTGCCTCCTACAGGCTGTTGAGGGGAGATCTATGCCTGGCATGCAAGGTAATGTCAGATCTTAATCTGATAGACCTCCTGCATATCTACAAAACAAACAGCATTAGAATTACCCATTCTAAAGACTTAAACTTTACCTTTGATATAAATAGGATCTGCTGGAGGGACAGGTATATATCCCAGAGATTACCTCTTCTTTGTAACAAGCTCCCCATCCATATGATGCACAATTCCTCTTTAACCCAGTTCAAGTGTGACTTGGACAGTTGGAGTGGAACAGGAAATCATCCCCTGATTGGCACTTATGTCTCTAATGGACACAGACAGTATTTAAATGGTTCATCTCCCAGGCCCCTGCTTGTAAATATTTCACCTCTCAAGCCTCTGCTTACACTTGCCAAGGGTATCAGAACTTGTCAGAGATCTGGGATGCATGGCTAGGCTTAA
Source organism: Protopterus annectens (assembly GCF_019279795.1). Taxonomy (NCBI): domain Eukaryota; kingdom Metazoa; phylum Chordata; order Ceratodontiformes; family Protopteridae; genus Protopterus; species Protopterus annectens. The sequence goes on along the minus strand of NC_056729.1, from coordinate 648,395,084 downwards.
AAGGCCCTTGTGGTTGTTAGCCTAGTAAACACCTATGAACCTATAAGGTTGTTCATGTAGCAAAAGTGACTCAGCTAAGTGGCTAAGGAAGTCAACAAAAGAAAACAGCACAGCGAATGGAAATAGATAGGGAGACAGTAAGAAGTTAGATGATCACTGAAAAGGGGTAGACAAACATCTGCTGAGTGTATAAAGACAGATAAATGTAAAAGTAAAGAAAGGGGGAAGAAGAGATCATAAAGAAGGATACTAAGCGACATACCTCTCACCCTACAGACATGGAAAGTAGGAACAAAGGCCCTTGAAAAATAGGAACATCACGCTAAAACTTGAAAAACTAATTGGTATAAGATTTGAATGCCAAATTGTACATAACTCTTCCCAGTTCCAGTTGGAATATTGGATACTACTCATAAACATGTTTAAAAAAAGAAACTGCCAAAAATAATGGGAAATGTAAGCACATTATCAGAGACTGTGTAGAATCTGTAGACTTTAGTGAACTGCATCCTCTAACACTACAGCACACAGATCCCTGGATTCTCAAAAGCTTGCATGGAGTGCAAGATCGGTGCAGGAGCTCAGACAGGCAATATGTCTGCCATGCAATCCAGGAACAGCCTGCAGGGGAGTGCACAAGTGCTCCTGCACTTACCTTGCACGGACTAAGCCCTGGTATGCAAATCACCCCATTTGCAGGCAAAATCCATGTGAATGAGGTGATTTTGCAATCCAGGAAGCTTGCAACAGTCCATGCAAGACTAGTGCTATCTGCAGAAATGTACTCGGTTAATAACCGAGTACATTTCTGCAAAATCCAAAACGGAGCTATGACCGCTCCGAATAAAGGCTGCATATCAAGTAGTAAGATGTCAATGGCCAAGTATAAGGCCATTGGAATTGCAAACAGTGAACAAAATAAAAAAATCAACTTTTATTTTTTTTAGCCAATCTCGGCTGTTTAAGCGTAGGGCAGCGGCTCGCAAATGGGATCAGGGGAAAATAATAAAATAAACCTAAAATAAGCATTCTAACTAAAATCAGTATTCGCCATGCAAGTCAATGGCAGGCAGAAGACAACCTGGCCAGTGAGTAGTGGTTGCTAAGGTGGGAGGCTCAGTGTAAGACATGTAACTATGCATTAGCAGGCAATCCTATGCAAATGAGGGGAAGGATAGTAAATCCCAGTTTTCCCCAGCATGTGAGTCAGGTCCCAACAGAGTAAGAGTAGGAGTAGCTTGGTGTAAGCCTAGGAGGTAGGTGACATCATGGGGGGGTGTCAGGCATACTGTAAGTGGATTGGAGCCCTCTGGCTTGGGTTTGCTCCTAGCTTAGCACAGCTAAGCTAGGGGGGGTGTCTAAACCTGCCTAGCACTCTTTACAAAGCCTTAGTGGGTGTGCGTGCCGTGCACTGGGATTGACAGCAGGAAAAAAGAAGTTAAACAGGAAATAGCAGCGGTATGCACATTTGAGCACTCTGTTTGTGAGGCACACACATGAGCTTAAACAGGAAGGCAATGGGAAGGGAAAACAGTTGTAGGAAGGTAATCAAGGAGAACTAGCTTAGCTGGCAGGTGAAATGTATCAGAATCAGCCAATTACACAGACAGCAGACCAGCTCAGCCCAGAACACTACTACCCTAAACTAAGCAAACACCTTCCCCTCTGGTTTTTCCATCACTCTATACCACGAGTGTAAACAAGCATGGAACTTTTAACACTCACAACAGCAAAATGTTAGGGGCTGCAATAGCTATCATACAACTTGTGGAAGAGGCTGAGGGTGGTGAGGATTTGAATGCTGTCGACCAACCCACAGTGAGGAGACGGAGAAGAGTATACAGACCCAGGGTAACCTACCAAGTGCTACATGAGCTGGAGATAGTGGAGCACTATAGGGTGGACAGGGACCTCCTACAGCAAATTGTTGACCTGTGCCAGCCACGTCTGACACAGAACTAACAGAGGGGAACCCATCCCAGTGGATACCAAGGTATGTGTAGGCCTAAGAATACTAGCTACAAGTACCTTCCAAAGGCCAACTGGGGATATGATGGGGATTTCACAGGTATCAGCATCCAGGGTACTCCACCAGTTCCTGGATGCCATGTCAGCACATGTCGGTGAGCACGTATATTTCCCCAACACCCATGAGGCGTTGGCCAGCAATATGCATCTCTTCCACCAAATAGCAGAATACCCTGAGGTAGTTGGTGCAATAGACTGTATGCACATATGCATCAAAGCACCAACCGGTGAGCAGGGTAGGGTCTACATCAACCGCAAAGTTTTCCACTCCATCAACTGCCAGGTTGTGTGTGATACCCAGGGCATAATAATGAACGTGTGTGCTGGCTGCCCTGGAAGCTATCACGATTCCCACATCTGGCATCTGATGCAGCTGTACCAGAGATTTGCCAGTGGGGACATCCCACACGGTCACCTAGTGGGGGATGCTGGATAAGCACTGGAGCCATGGCTGATAACACCCATCAGAAATGCACACACACCTGAACAAGAACTCCATAATGAGGCACACGCACAAACTAGAATCATAATAGAGCGTGTGTTTGGGATGCTCAAGTCACAGTTCCAGTGCCTGGACACATCTGGTGGAACCTTGCAGTACTCACCAGCTACATGTTCCCAAATTGTACTTGTATGTGCCATGCTACACAATATGATCCTGTGGAAAAAGCTGCAGCAGGAACGGCATGGGGCAGGGCCACACAGCCCCCCACCATTGCCTAGGCCTGCACAGGCACAGAGTGACTTTGAGGAGGAACAACCTGAGCCTGCCCCAGTAGGTAGAAGGAGGCGTGCCCAGTATGCCCTGGCCTTGGCAAAGAGGCAATGCATAGCACATACACTGACACGGGAGGGACCCAAGGAATAACACCTCTCTCCAACTCTCACATACATTGAAAGGGATGTCAAACATTACACTACCTGTGTCTAACCATGTGTAGGGAGTGTAATATGTGCACCTGACATAGGCAGCCCTGCAGCACCACCCTCAATACTGGGACACCCACAAGGTAAGTGACTCACACATGCCAGTCGGGGGGAGGGTCACATACCCAACAACAGTCACAGCCAGCAGGACAGGTGTAGACAAACACAAACAAATGCTGTGCTATGTCATCTAGATGAAGCCTATGGATAACCTCCCCTCCAGGCCTACACAGACAGACTACAGCAGGCCAGGCAGTGGGATGTCAGTTGTGAAGGCTCGGAAGTTAGAAACTAATATGTAGGTAATTAAAATCTAAGATCTGTAGTACACTGGTATGTCTCTAGCCAGCAAGATAGGTAAGACTACAGACTGAAATGGAGTACCTGACATACCAGTACAGTCCTAGCAAATGTGTACAAGTGTCAGGTGTGCCCCACCATCCTACAAAGAAATATAGTAACAGTCAGGTGTGCCCCCCCAATCCTGTGTAGAAATGTAGAAATAGTCAGGTGTGACCCCCACCCATTCTACATAGAAATATAGTAACAGTCAGGTATGCCCCCCAATTCAGTGTAGAAATGTAGAAATAGTCAGGTGTGTCCCCCTCGCTATGCATAAATGTAGTAACAGTCAATGCCAAATGATCGATGGATACCCTGCAGAGACAGCATGCTACCTGTCGGTGTGCAACACAAAGGTCAGCACTGCAGTACAAACTACCTGGACTTGATCAACACATGCAATACAGATGGTCATACTGGGCATGCTCACACACAAACACATGAAGGCCATGTCTGCAAACACCAGTGGACCAGACATATCTGGCAGTCACAGTTGTTAGTGCAGACAGTCATCAGTATGTACCACTCATGCCTTGCACACACAGTGGATAAAGTCCATTAAGCAGGTGTAGAACAGCTAAACGTACTGGTGAACCAACATGAAATTAAATCCAGTAACAAAAAGGCACAGCATGACCATCCATGTAAAACAAGGTTTATTACTTCAAGCTTTCGAGTTGAAACTCTTTTTTAAAAATGAATCAGTGCATTAAAACCACAGAATAAATATAGAACACCAGCCAATCACATAACATTATACAATTTACATAATTAATATAGTTGACTAAGCCTAGTTCACTAAAAAACTTCATTAAAAACAATGGTCAACTTAACAAATTTCATTACTGCCTAAAAATCTCCACAGGAAAACTGTAATACTCTAACATATGCTTGTCTTAATTTCAAAATGGGTTTAATACTATTTGTTTGATTAAGCCCTGAATAGACATCAGATCTAAAAAAGTTTATCCATTTGTATTTTGCTCTCTCTGTGGCATTCACAATGCCCCCTCTCTTGTTTTTTTGCAAACTCTCTACAGTATCCTAAATTTAAATTTATGTTCATTTCCACAATGTAAAATATGCTTACTAAGTGCATTTGTCTCAACCCCCCCCCTTCTTGTATCAGACAAGTGGGATGCAATTCTCTCATTGAATTTACAGTTAGTTTTTCCAATGTAAAAACACAAACATTTTTCACAGTTAGCCTAGTAAACTAAATTTTCACTATTGCATGTCCCAAATGCCTTAAAAATAAAATTAACTTGTGTTATAGGATGTATAAATCCTGTTTCCATATTAATGAACTTACAAAAGGTGCAGTTATAACAGGGGACTGTCCCCTTGTTAAATCTGTGTAACTATTCATTTTTATCAAAATCTTTATAGCAAAGAAGTTGTTTGAGGTTCTTCTCTTTCTTATTTACAAAATAAGGCTTTTCTAATACTATTTTCCTAACATTAACATCAGAACTAAGAACAGTCCAATTTCTTTTAATTATGGACTGAATCTGCCTAGATTGTCTGTTGTGCTTCATCATATATTCTAATTTATTAAACCCAGCTTCTCTCACCGGGCTGTTCTTCTGGGCATTATTGCCTTCTCTAAGTAAATATGGTTTAGCCACACTAGGCCCTTCAGATTTAACATATTCTACATTATTAGTTAATAAATCTCTACTATACCCTTTTGCCAAAAGTCCTGTGTCATAGTACTAATTTCAGCTGCAAACCCTTCTTCAGTGGTGTTTAGCCTACTGGCTCTCAAGAGTTGACTTTTTACTACACCCTTATAAACATGAGTGGGGTTTATACTGGAATTATGTACATATATAGTTGCTTGTACCTCTTTTCTATATATAGATGTATGAACTTTACCATCAATATTCATCAGTTTAACATCCAAAAAAGTGATTTCCTCTACTGAACAAGGCATTTCAAACTTAAGAAAGCTGGTTCTATTTTGTAGATGTTCAACAAATAGCTCCAATGCCTCCTTGCTACTTCTCCACGTCATGTTTGGGGATGATAT
>NC_056729.1:648372255-648384755 GCF_019279795.1 Protopterus annectens | reverse complement strand
ACCCACTAAATGACACCAAAGAACACATGGTTGCAACACCCCACTGTAGGCATGTAAGCCGAACTAATTGGCATTACAAAGTATTATTGCTGTCCTCACCCCCACCCAGGGGTGTGAGTGTCCAGACCTACCCCCAAATGCAGGGTATATACACAGCTGTCACTGTAGAAGAAATGGCCAGCTATGGACCTTCCCGTCAGCCGTCCTGCACATCCCTGGACATGTCCCCTACTATCAGCCCCTCTGTGTTACCCAATAACACCACTTACCTATCGACCCATATTGCATTTGTAGTAATGTTCACAGTCACAAGTAGGTGACACCTTCCACACAACTATATTGGCAGAATCTAAAACCCTCAACCCAGGTGTATTACCGCAGCTGTCTCAGACTACACATGTAAATAACACATGAAGGGAAAGCCCAAGCACATTTGGATCACCACCTGCTCACCACCTGGTGAAGTCCACCACCCCAGAATACTCCATACCCCCACACCAACTACTGACACTTACACCTCCTGTCCTGTCTTGCATACATATCCCAACACCCTGCAAACCTGCACTACTGCTCCCCCACCAATCAGTTGAATGGCCTACTATACAGTTAAAATGTCCCCCCTCTACCTACCCACCTACACCTCCACTAATCACATATACTCCACAACACAGGTATGGCATAACTAAACCTAACCCGAACACCTGAGTGTAACCTATCCAGAAATGCTAAACTGGAATCCCACTTAACCTTACACTGACTTTCGTGAACAGTCATACCTGACATGTACACCTGACTTAAGCATGTATAATATGAAATAGCATGGGGGTATGTAGCAGCAAGGGGGAGTACGTCTGTTTGGGCAGCGGTAAGCAATGCCCACACTGGTTAAGCAATGTGGAGGCCAACCCAGTGTAAGATGCCATAACCGGAGGTCAGCAAGTCTGATCCTAGTGCACACCAGTGCATACCCGCCTACACTTCCCATGCAGTGCCTTAGGCACACTGTACCCACAGCCCTCATCGTGGCCAGTAACAGCATAATCAGCACTCCCAGGTCCCCCCCTGCACACTGTAGTCCAAGTGAGTTACCACAAAGGCATGGCAGATATACAATCAGCTGCTGTTATCACAAACATAACATCGGGTACAGTCAGTCAACATTATAGGAAATGTATGTAAGTATGTACATTAATACCGGCAAACGTGCACAGTGCTCAGTCACAGTATTCCGGGCAGTCTATGAGTATCAATGAACAGTGCCTGTCCACGCATACTGTGAGAACAGTAGTCTTGTATAATACTGAAGAGAGGAATGGAAAACGAGGCCTGGTTTGGGGGCGTGTTTCATTCGCGGAAGCGGGAGATGAGGCTGGTCTGGTGTGTGAACAAACCGCTGCTTCTCAAAACCCTGGTGGTGAGCAAACCACTTCTTCTCAAAACCCTGGCAGGATGCTACCAGTGGGAGAAACAGTGTAGACCAGCAAAGTGTACTTGTGACACAACAACAGGTCCATCCCTGCCGGGGCGCACCAGACTTTATGGATCACAATAATGTTTCCACCAGTATCGGAGGTGGATGAAGGGAAGGCTCGAATGTACATGGACTAAATGGATGAAGAGCCTGCAGAAGGTTGCATTGAGACAGTAATATGGAGGAGTACCGAGACATGCAGAGAGGGAAATGTGTGGAGGTGTGGTATGGCAGGGCTAGCAACTGCAGAATGGATGGATGCTGTGTATGTGGAGCTTGGGGGCCGGGGAAAGGGAGTATGGGTATGACATTAAGGTAGAAATATGCCCTTTACACAGAACTGCAATAGTGTAGTGGGCAGAGCATCTATCTACCACACATGCATTCTCGGTTCAAGTCCCACTGAAGCGCATTCTATTTTCCATGTGAAATCGGTATAACAACATCGTTTTGCTGTATAACCTACTAAATGACATTTACATTTGAATAGGAGTACAGAATTACACATAGCCTACTCACTATTCAAAGGACATGAGACGACATACATATGTATGCACAGACAACCTTTAATGGCATATTTTACAATAATGTATGCTATTACCGACAGCACATAGATCTGCACTTATGTAATCAGTGAGGAATGCAAGGCCCACACAGAAAAGTAGATGCAGACAGTGCGGCTATATAACATACTATGCTGTCCAGGCCAGGCCCATCAATTCGTACAACTGTGGACAAAGGATTTGCCATCAAGATAGGTAACAATAGACAATAACAGATGTAGTTCAGCAGCCGCCAGTTACACCCCGTAGTCAAGGCCTAGGGGGACATTAAGTACCTGTGATAATGTCTATGTATCTGTCACATGTATGGACCCTGACCAACAAATGTATGACTGGGATGATAGCAGGAATGCTAGCAGTATATTATGATAGGCCAATACCGAACAACCCCTAACCGTATCACAGCAGGACAAAGCCAGCCATATATGTGGAGGACAGAGGCAGGAAGACAGGGCCATATTTGTAATATTGCTGTTACACACCCTGCACATCAGGAACACAACTGGAAGTAGCCATGTACTGATAGCACGCAACAGACAGATTGCCGGGGATATATCTAGGACAAGCCCTGTGTGGTTCACAGGCAAAAGCAAACAGACAATCCACTGGCCATCATGTGGATTAGGCCCACTGTTGAGAGCTATGCAGACAGACTGCATTCCATCCTAAAGTACTATGTACATGCACAGACTGCAAGACCAGCAATATACAAAGCACATAACAACACTACTCACTTTGTCTGTAGGTCTAGAACTTCTTAAGATTGTGTAGTTGTCCTGTGTCTGCAAGCCCCACTGTAATAGTTACTGCAACCTGCTGTCTGTAACACTGCTGCCCACATACAGGAAGGATGTCCTCCATACTGGAAAGGTGAAGGGACAACGCCCACATGAGTAAGCAATTTATAGTACTGGGTTGCCATGACGATGGTTAACAGGATCACTACATAGCAGGCTGTACGCAGTCAGCAACTGTTGCACACTGATTAGTGCAGAGCCCATCACCTGATCATGTGCATCACCTACAAAAATCATGCTGAAATCCATTCAAATCAACTCATTCACTCTACCAGAGAGGGAGAGAAAGAGAGAAAGAAAGAAAGAAAGAAAGAAAGAAAGAAAGAAAGAAAGAAAGAAAGAAAGAAAAATTAAAAATAAAAGAAAGAAAAGGAGAAAAAAAACATACATAGAAAACAGAACTCACACAGTGGGGAACAAATTACTACAGGCCACAACCGGGAAGGCGTCACACCCGTCTGAACACTAAAAGATATGCAAGACATAACTGTATGTAATTGAATGTAATATGTGGTATAGATTAATAGGATTTATGATGTAGAATGCTTGATATGTGCCATCTGTAGTTGTCCCTGTAATGATGTCCCGCTGAACAACTGCTCTGGACTATACTGTCTGTCCATGTAAGCAGTGGGACATACCCACCAACTGTGCAGATCAGCAATGAATGACAAAAATGTCAGCCATAATATCTGTGTATGTTATGTTAGTGTGGACAGTAGCTGTTGGCGGATGTACTGCCATCATGATAGACACATGGGTGTCAGAGTACACCACTTGCAGGACAGTCATGTGAATGTGTAATGTAGCATGCACAAATGCCATAGGTGTATAATAGGCGTACCAGCACTCTCACACCATAGTTACCACCCTAATGTTAGGCTGTGTTCACATGTGGCTTCTGTCTGTGTTGCAGCAAGGCAGAACAGTGCAGCTGTGAATGAAAGACAGTTACAGAATGCGGACCGGATGTCTGTATGCACTCCGCATATCTGTGTGATATGGAATGTGACGTGTATGTGTACAGATACAGACACTCATATAGACATAGGTATATCCACAACATACAACATATATCTACACATATATGTGCATAGATGTATATTTATATACACACACACACATATATATATATATATATATATATATATATATATATATAGTGGCACAGACAATGGCATGCAGGTGAAATAGTCTGTAACAGACCAGCAAAAATAAGTGTCCCCACAGGGAGCATGGCTACAAACACATAGCACAAAGCGCCACACATACACATAGCACAAAGCTTGGTACAACACATGTCCCATTGGTAAGTAAGCAGCTGACATAACAATTGCAGTCTGTGAACGCATTGTTGTAGCTGATATGGTGGGGGGAGACATATATCTGTGCTAAGAACTATGGTAACCCTGCTGTATGGGTGGCTCAGACCTGTTTCCATCCTTATGTCTTCCAGGAATCATATTGCATAGTCACCTTCCTGTGTACAGCGCCGCTGAAATGGTTATCATCATTGACCACCTGATACAGCACTACATACTTCTTTTTGGCCTGACAGTCCACAACCAGCAGGAGAGAACCGCCCTGTGAAACGAGCTAGTCCACAGGGTCAATGATGTCGGACTGCATAACAGCAGCTATGAGCTGGTCCAGTATCATTGCACTGACCTGCTTCACCATGTACGTTTGTGTGCAGCTGCCATAAGGGGGGACCACCTTGCATCTGGGATGGGGCAACCCGCCCATCCACCCCTCACCCGTGCGGAGGAGCTTCTCAGAAGCCTAGTGGCACCTGTCTGCCCGCATCATCAACACCTGGCAGGGCACATCTTGGAGGTGTGTGCCAATGACACACCAGCTGAGGATCATGCAGGTAAGGCCCTAGGGCACATCAGTACACCACTCATGTGTATGCATCTGCATCTGTACAGGTACATCATGCAAAACTGAGATGTCATATACATAGTCTGCTGCTGTGTAGTAGTAATAAACAGTTGTGTATAAGCTGTAATATTGTGTAATTCTACTGTTGATGTAACGTAATGCTGCACTCACCTATTATGAATGCCACAGCTGTGGCCACTGGCAACAGCTTTCTCACACTCCTATGTAGGTCCCTCCAGGATACTACCATGGCAGCAGCCCATAGCTAGTGAGTATGGTTCGTGTTCATGCATGATGATAAACTGGGCATGTAATAGCTATGAGCTATCCCCATGCACACGTCTAACACACCTACCCATACTGCATGCTGTACACGTTCATGTTTTGTTGCTGAGAAATGCACTGCATCACAGTAGAGACCATGCTGGGGTATCGGAAGGGTACAACAGACACATGCAAAATAACTAACATCCTGTCAATGTGCAATGTGTCCACAGGGATATAACATGTGGCAGGACACACGGCCTACAGTAGGGACATGTGTGACTCAATACCACCATGGCTGCATCTGCACAAAATCAGGTTAAGTAAATGTTGCAGATGTAACCCTGACCCCACAGCACTCATGACAGTAGTGTGTGCACTCCAAAGGATATGCACATGATTAGACCTTGCAACCATGCAGAGGTCTGGGACATGTAGGGCACCCCTCACAAACGCTGGTTGTCAGTGTAATAGTCATGTACTGGTCATACATGCACTGCTGATGTTGTGATCTGTAACACAGACATCAGGTATCCACAACCGATAGCTGTTCAAATATCATCCCAGGTATGTGTTGCTACAACACACAGAGGCTGTGAACATTCGAGTTGACATAACTGACACAGTGTTACAGATGCATCATTGGTTTCTACACCTGCAAGGTATGGTGCACAGTACAAGGCAGGGTGCAGAACAGGCCACAGTAACACTTTGTACATGGGTGCAGTGTTAACACAGGGAGAGGCCATCACCTTACCAACAAAGCTCATGCCTCACATACATGTATACTGCCGCTAGCATGATGTCAGTATAGTTGCACTGCATGCTGTTGAGCTCAATATGTAATGCATGTTGATAGAAGGCTAATGAGAGGACTGTGTGTACAAATGTTGTCCAACTCCACATGTAGGAGTGTGGGGAGTGTGTGTGTGACTTGGTTGTGTTCATAAGGGCAATCTAGTGGAGTGTGGATGATGCATGTCAGGTGTGTGTGTGTGTGTGTGTGTGTGTGTGTGTGTGTGTGTCCATGTATGATAGTGGGACTGACCACATGGTGGTACTTCCCCTTGGGATTGTGCTGTACATGGAGTGAGGCATGGGACACCAGGACAACCTGTCAGGTATGTGAACACAGGACAGCTGATAGCATAACAAGGTCTGTAGCATGAGCATGCATTGGGAGATGCAATACATACCAGGTATACATATCATATTGACAGCAGCAGATAGGTAACCATCTACCCACATATGCAGCACTACAAATGCAATGGGGAATTACCATAGCGCATCAGTGAGTGTATCCAGGTAGTACTGTTGTCCGCCTGATGGGTTGCGTGTGCAGCAGATGTGGCATGGACTGAACAAGACTGTAGTATGATGCTCTGGTGTGTGTGACATATGTAGTGAATGTAGCAGCCCCAACCACATAGGGGCCTCATACACCATTATTGCCCATACACAGGGCAATACAGGGTGACAGCAGTGAGGCCATGTACAACCTACTCCACCCAGGTCAGGGAGGTGATGGAGTAACAGGTGAGGTGTGGTAACCACAGATGTAGGCATGGCGAGGGATGATATGTCAATGGACTGTAGTGATGCCTGTATATTATCAAGTGCCATGCAGGAAGGGGAACATATGTAACTGACTGTGGGACTGTCTGCAAACTCAGGGAAGGTGAGGTAGTAAGGTGGCTGTCAGTGTGAGTGTGTTTGAGTGTGTGTACTGTTATGCACTGCTGTACAGGTCTTAATGTGTGTATTTGTTTCCCCCACAGGTGGAGAGGTGGGTCAGGGTCCCTCCTGCACGCATACAGAGATAGGTGTCCCTATAAACACCGATGATGATGAGGGTACAGGTGAGGCACAGGTGGGGTTGTCAGAGGTCAACACTGTGCCAAAATGTGTCATCATCCTCCTAGCCACTGCAAGCCTGCACACAGTTACAGTGACCCTAAAAACCCCATCACATGTGGCCATAGCAGAGGAACAGTTGGTGCTTGGTGGCAATGACCAGGAAAGAATGTTGTCCATGCCAACTGTGCCAGGTCACAGATGTCCGGAAGGCCACCACATCAGCAGATGTACCGTGGTGCTTGTGGGAGGACCGCAAGTCATCCTGCCCCTGGCAGAGGCGCCACAACTGGTACCACCAGGAGCATGTTTCAGGCCATAATGGTGGCACAGGCACATATGGAAATGCACTCCAGACAGGTCCTGAGGCTGCAGACATCTGCTTTCACAGCTGTAAGTGGCAACCTCCATGAACTCGCTGTTGCTTTCCGTGAATATACCGAAAATCCACTACCAAACATTAGCGGACCGGAGTTCTGCTGTGGCGACCCCTAAATGGGATAAGCCAAAAGACACAACAACATGGATAGATGGTGAGGTGAGATGGTTGGCCTCTTCGACTGTGGTATGTCTGTGCTAGAATGTGTGGTGGGAGTGGTGCAATGGCCACTTGGACGTAGGCCAGAGCCACCAGCAGCTGGCTGTCAATGTGGACATGCCAGGACACACAGCCGCTCCCGTAGTGGCAGTACTAGCCCCAGCACACAACAGGGGCTGCTGTCCACACCACAGCAGGCCACGTGCACATGGCCCTGGCCAGGCCCAGCTGTGATGCGGTTCCAGCAGACATATGTCATCATCAGGGGAGAGCAGCACCTCAAGATCTGTACCTGCACATGCCCATGGAACCCCTGGCAGGCACAGTCAGTGTGTCTGTGGCTGGAGGTACTGAACTGCATACCCTGCCAGGTATGGTCTGCAGCTGTCCAACATTACCCATATAGGGCAGCCACATGGCGGAAGTGTGTGCATGCATACCCACACACTATGTAACCACACCTAGGGTGACCCCATACCGACACACACCACATCACCATGCCCCAATCAAGGAACCACACCCCTCACCCACACACATGGTGACACATGTTTGGACCACCCTTGGCCTCTGGCACACCTGTAACACACTCTGTGCATATAATGATACCTGTGCCACATCCCTGTCATCCATAACATTGATGCAGGGACAAGCTAACATGGTTCTGATGCACACAGTGACTGAAATGGGGTGCCACAATGTACCGCAGTGTAGAATGTAGTCATGGGTAACGTGTACTGCATACATTTCAGGTAGTGTAGCCATGCAGCTAAGATGACATTCACACACCCTGTACATATGATGATACCTGCGCCACAACCCTGCCATCCAAAACTTTGATGGAGGGACATGCTAACATGGTTCTGATGCACACCATGTCTGTGATAGAGTGCTGCAATGTACTGCAGTGTAGAATGTAGTCAGGGGTAATGTGTACTGCATACATGTCAGGTAGTGTAGCCATGCAGCTAAGATAACATTCACACACCCTGTACATATGATGATACCTGTGCCACATCCCTGCCATCCATAACTTTGATGCAGAGACAGGCTAACATGGTTCTGATGCACACCATGACTGTGATAGAGTGCCGCAATGTACTGCAGTGTAGAATGTAGTCAGGGTTAATGTGTACTGCATACATGTCAGGTAGTGTAGCCATGCAACTATGATGCATCTCAGCTGTTGGTAACACCAACTGATATCCCCATACTGTCATCCATTTGTGCTGTAGGCATACATGTGTCAGCAGGAGGATGGTCCACAGTCATATTCCACAGGGGTATGTCAGTGTGGTGACACCATGGCCGTGACATATGTGGTGTACAGTTGCACACATGCCACAGGTATGTATAACAGTTATTGGCCGTGCAAACATGACCAGTGGCCTGCTAGTACAAGTATAATCTGCACCCTTATGTCAACCCATCCACATACACACACATCCTGACTTGGCGACACTGTGTCTAGACCACAACCCAGGTATGTAGTGCTACTGAACTGTGTGGCTGTCATTGCACACACAACACCATCTGTAGGATGAGGTGTGTTCCTGGTCACATGCTGCATGCAGTCTATCCACAGTCACACACAATATGATAATGGAGGATGTAATGTTTGTATATGGTGTCATACCATCATATACTCATTGAACGAAACATAACGGGTAGACACACATCTTAGAGACCTGGTTGTTTAGTTGCTAACTAGTCCATGTGTCCAATGTGTTATAGGTAGGCTACACACAGCACATGTGTAACTGGGCCATATCCTGTTATCTGTTACCTGTAATGGTGATGGTGACATTGGCCACCTGAGAGTGGTACGTGGGCCATATACCAGGTGTACCATGGTATAAAGACAGTGTACAGAGCACCCACATCCCCTCACTGGATATTGTACACACTAGAACCCATCTTGATACTCTGACATACATGCTGTCATCCAGTGTTAACCCTGTGTATGTCCAGTCTTGCTGAACATGACCCCTATATGGTTGAGGCTGCTACATTCACTACATATGTCACACACCGGAGTCTCATACTACAGTCTTGCTCAGTCCATGCCACATTTGCTGCACAATCAACCTATCATGTGGACAACAGTAATATCTGGGTGCACTCACTGGTGTGCTCTGGTAATTCCCCATTGCATTAGTAGTGCTGCATGTGTGGGTAGCCAGTTATCTATCTGCTGCTGGCAATATGATGTGTATACCTCATGTGTACTTTTCCCTCTCAATGCATGTTCCATGCTACAGACCTTGTTATGCTATAAGCTGTCCTGTGTTCACATATCAGATAGGTTGTCCTCGTGTCTCATTTGTCACTCCATGTACATGTATGGCACAATCCCAAGGAGAAGTACTGCCATGTGATCAACCCCACAATCACCTGTGCATACATGGACACCCACACAAACAGACACACATGTACACACACATCTGACATGCATTGACCACACTACACTCCACTAGACTGCACTTACAGACACAATCAACACACACATCCCCACACACATACCTACATGTGAGGTTGCCCAACGTTTGTACACACAGTCCTCCCATTACCCTTCTGTCAGCATGCATTACATATGGTACTCAACAGCATGCAGTGCAACTATAGTGACTTCATGCTAGTGCCAGTATACATGTGTGTGATGCATGGGCTGTGTTGGTAGGTGATGGCCCTTCCCCTTGATAACAATGCACCCATGTACAAAGTGTTACTGTGGACGTGTTCTGCACCCTGCCTTGTACTGCGCACCATATCTCACAGGTGTACAAACCATTGCTGCATGTGTAGTACTGTGTCAGTTATGTCAGCTCCAATGCTCATAACCCCTATGTGTTAGAACAACTCATACCTGGAATGATGTGTGAACAGATGTCATTTGTGAATGCCTGATGTCTGCTTTACAGAGCACAACATCATTGGTGCATCTATGACCAATACAAGACTATTACACTGACAACCACCAGACCTTACCATGGCTATGGGGGTGCCCTACACATGTCCCACAACGCTGCATGGTTGCAAGGTCTACTCATGTGCACATCCCTTGGAGTTCACACAGTGCTGTCACTATTGCTGTGGAGTCAGGGTTACGTCTGCCACAGTTACTTAACCTGATTGTGTGCAGATACAGCCATTCTTAGCATATGTAGGATCCCTGCTGCAGTGCACTGCTGTGTTATGATGACACACCCTCCCCACCTCCAGCCTTTTTGCAGATGCTTGCCTACTATGACCTACACATGTGTCAGTTTGCAGTGTCCCAAGAATGGGACACTATGTGCAACAGCCTACTATCAGCTAATTATGTGGACCACAGTACTACATCATGACATAGTGTCGATCTGTAATGGCTGCTATTATAATGCAGGTATATTTACAGTTGTAGCACCATATGAGGGTGTTGTTTCACACATGTCCCTACTGTAGGCCATGTGTCCTGCCATTGTTCTCATCCCTGTGGACACATTTCATAATGACAGGATGTTAGTTATCTTGCATGTGTCTGATGTACCCTTCCGATACCCCATCATGGTCTCCACTGTGATGCAGTGCATTTCACAGCAATGAAACATGAATGTGTACAGCATTCAGTATGGGTATGTCTGTTAGATGTATGCATGAAATATCCCATAGCCATTACATGCCCAGTGTATTGTCAAGCATGAACATGAACCATACTCACCAGCTACAGGCTGCCTTGGTGATATCCTGGAGGGACCTACATAAGAGTGTGAGAGAGTTGATGTCAGTGGCCACAGATGTGGCATTCATAAAGGGTGAGTGCAGCATTATGGTACATCAACAGTAGAAGTCCACAATACTACAGCTTATGCACAACTGTTTATTACTACTACACAGCAACAGACTATGTATATGACATCTCAAATATGCATGATCTACCTGTACAGATGTGGATGCATACACAAGAGTGGTCTAATGATGTGCCCTGTGGTCTTACCTGCACTTTCCTCAACTGGTGTGTCGGTGGCACTCACCTCCACAATGCTCCATGCCAGTTGTTGGTTCTGCAGGTGGGCAGGTGCCACAAGTCTGCTGAGAAGCTCCTCCACATGAGTGAGGGGTGGATGGACAGCATGCCCCCCCATTGTGAGATGGTCCTCCCATACTGGCAGCTGCACACTGACGTACATGGAGAAGCAGGTCAGTGCAATGATGCTGGACCTGTTCATAACTGCAGTTCTGCAGGCCAACATCATTGACTCTGTGGACTAGATTGTTCCACAGGGCCGTTCTCTCCTGTTGATCATGGGCTGACCTGCTGAAAAGCAGTGGGTAGTGCTGTATCATGTGTTCCATGATTATCTCCATTTCTGCGACACTGATAGGCTTGCATGATCCAGCTTCCCTGGAAGACATAAAGATGGAAACAGGTCTGAGCAACTCATACAGCAGGGTTGCTACAGTTCTTAATATACATCTCTGTCTCCCCCCACCATATCAGCTAAAACAAACCATTCACACAATGCAGTTGGTATGTCGACAGCACCTACCATTGGGACATATGTTGTATTGTACCATGCTTTGTGCTATGTGTTTGTACCATGCTTTGTGCTGTATTTGTAGCCATGTTCCCTGTGGGGACACTATCATTGTGGGCCTGTTACAGGCTATTTTATTGTCAGTGCCACTATGGTTTCACATGTGCATGTGGTATGCATGCTATGTAATTGCTGCACATCTGCCATTCTGTGTTATTGGGGATATCTATGCATGGTGCTGGACATGTTCCAGGATTGTTTGGACTATTACAGTCCACATACGTTCCATAACAGTGAAACAATAGCATGTGTAGGGGTTAGTTGCCAGCAGAACCACCTCTCCCACCTCATCTGGCCATGTTACCAGGCCACATCGCATCTGGGACCCACCCATGGGACCTTATCATCTACTGGTCCTGCACTACCTTCAGGTGGAACCACCTCAGGAGATGATGTCCCCCCATGAGCACACACAGACACAGCCCTGTCACCCAAAGTCAGGTCCAGGGTCTGGTGCATAGAGAGCTCCACAGAGACATGGGGAATTTGCTACATCACCTGGAGCCCTACCGTACACATACACAGGGTGGACATGCTTGCTCCTCCTGCACAGCC